>NW_004444137.1:276034-315649 GCF_000243295.1 Trichechus manatus latirostris | reverse complement strand
TCATCAGTATAACTGCCACTAATCCACCTTATTAGATCATCGTGATTGAATTTACAACACATAAGGAAATCACATCAGATTACAAAACAGTACACAATCATACAATACTGGGAATCATGACCCAGCCAAGTTGACAGATATTTTTTGGGGACACAGTTCAATTCATGACAGACGCTGATATAAAAATTAGATATTTATGCCTGCAAGAATTACTCCCATCTGTTTATTTTGGCAAGGAGATCACTGAGACCTAGAAGTGTTTCAATTCCTTCCTCAGTGCCATCACAGCATGGCCTGTAGCTCTTCTGCCTGTCCACACTAACAACCCCTCAAAGCTGACTTGGCTCCATCATGCTTCTTTTCCAAGCCACAATTTTATTTTCTCTCACTATAGAGACAAGAAACACAGAGTACAGTCACCAACAGGCTAGGCTTCAACTTGTACTAATCAAATCATCTTCATGGAAAAGTCAAAAACATTTGTGAGGAGAGTTCCAAGATTGCTGTTGGTGAGGATTTACTTAGGTTAAGTATGGAAAGAAACAAGAAAGGAAAGGCTGAGGGAGGAATGCACAGATACCAAGAAAATAGCCTCAGTGAGGTAGAACATTTAAGCTTGTGAATTTTGGCCAGAATTTGAGTGATTTTCAAATGTATTTAGCATGGCAAAAATGAATACCATGTTCTTAATTTGGTGCATTTTACTTAAAGGAATTTAACAAAGGGCAAATATAATTTCCTTTTAGGTTTTCTCTCTTCAACTCCACGAACCACCCTGTGTTCCCTATATTTAATACTGGCATGTAAATCCAGGAAACACCTCCATATCATCCATTAATACCATTATAGTTGAGTATTTTTCCTTAGACAGCAAAGAGATGATAATTTTACGTGGACTGTCTATCAAAGAAAGCAATTTCCATAAATCCTTAGGCAATGGAGAATGTTCCTTTCGTTTTTTAGCTAAATCTGTAATAAAGCAAGAACATAGAGCAGTTTTTGTCAGACAGGAGATTGGCAACATTGTGTGTTTTCTTCTACTGGCTCCTAATCACACTGCAAGTGGGAAACCACAAATATATTAGGATTAATAACAACACAGCAAGCAGATTAACCACCAAAACTCTTCAGTCAGGGAGCCACATGAAAAGCCCATTTTGCTTTCTAGCTATTAGTGACATGACTGAAGGAACAAATAATCATTAGTCAGGACAACAAAAATGTTACAAACGTAGACTTGGAAAACAAATCAGGCTCGAAATACTCTGCATTTTATTCCGAAATCAAACTTGTTTATTTCCTTTGAAAGAAGGAATTATGTTCGCTACATACACGAGCAGAGACCTGAGAAGTTTTGTCTGAGAGTCACTTAATAGCTTTCTTTTTTAGGTCGTGTGAACCCTGCGCATCTGGAGTCTGGATGACCCCTAAAAACCAAACCCGTTGCTATCGAGTCGATTCCGACTCAGAGCAACCCATTAGGACAGAATAGAACTGCCCCATAGGGTTTCCAAGGAGCAGCTGGGGGACTTGAACTGCTGACCTTTTGATTAGCAGCCAAACCCTTAACCACTGCGCCACCATGGTGCATTTTAATAAAACCACAGCTCTGAGCTTGTCCTTGGAAAACTCTGATTTTGTATGTTTAGGTTAAGTCCTGAGAACTTCCATTTCCCCTATGTTTTAGGAAGCTTCCCAAGCTAGTTCAATATGACCCAGGAAGAATTGACGGGCTTAGGAGACATACCATAGGTTCACCTGATACTAGCAATAAAACTCTCCATCGAGTCGATTCCAACTCATAGCGACCCTATAGAACAGGGCAGAACTGCCCCATACAGTTTCTAAGCAGCGCTTGGTGGATTCGAACAGCCAAACTTTTGGTTAGCAGCTCTAGCTCTTAACCACTACACCACCAGTTTCCATGCTAGCAATAGGCACTTCAATTTCAAGGTCTCCACTATTGCTAAGTATTGCTTCTTCCCTAAGGAGTAACCTTAATGTTGAGCCGGCTGCTCATCAGCTTCTGTGGGAAAAGCTAGTTTTTGAGGCATTGCAAATACTGCCCACCATCTTAACTTGTTAGTAGGTGTAAGCAAACCAACTCTAAAGTCAGCTGAACTGTGGGTAGAGAAGCACCACCAATAGGTGGATGAACTCTTCGCGACTGGTGTGTTATAAAATAAGTATTAAAATTGAGCCAGAACGCTCCTTAGAAGCCAGTATGGTGAGACTTCCTTTACCTTGCTTACTTTGGACTCATCATCAGGAAAGACCATGAAAAACTATGAGTTGTGAACTGCGGCAAGAAAAAAACAAAAACAATGTCGAGCCATCTTCAGGGTACAATTACAAAACAAAAGCACAAGAGTTCTGCTCTGAGTGGGAGATGGGAAGGAGAAACCAGGAAAAGCCTTTCAGAGCAAACCATGCCTCAGCTTTTCTGAATGCTGGAAGGAATTCATCAGGCACTGCAGAGAGATTACCGTGCTTTGTTTTGCCCATCTTCGTGACTCTTATTCTTTAATAAAGAATATGTTTAACAAAATGCTGGTTTTTATATCCGGAATATTTATTTTTCAGTAATATTTTTATGATTACAAAGATGTGTATATACCAACCAACCATCCCAACTCCGTGGAGTCGATTCCGACTAATAACCACCCTACAGTACAGAGTAGAACGGCCCCCAAGGAGCACCTGCTAGATTCGAACTGCCGACCTTTTGGTTAGCAGTCGTAGCTCTTAACCACTACACCACCAGGGTTTCCAGATGTGTATATGGTATGTGTGAAGTGGAAAACTGTGTTTTAAAAACCTTTATTTCTCTAATAATCAGTGATAGGTAGATAATGTTCTTATATTCTATTTCCCCCTTTAATGTGCTAATAGTCTAGTATTAATGTGGGACATACCTGTACCTCTCCTGAGGCTTTGATAATAAGTTCTGAGATTTTAGACAGTTTAATAACATTAACTTGTTTACACTGTACACCTAATCCTCACCTATCAGCTAGCTCTTTATCTGACATTTCCCATTTAAGACAAGTAAAAAATCTACTATCCGACTGTTTTGAGCATTAAAGAGTCACAGGCATGACAGCGTCCCCTCCCTCGAAGAGGGTCCCCGGGCGGCCCCCCGGAAAGCTGGGCCGTGTGGCCCCAGCCCTCCTCTGTCCTGTCAGGGGGGTCCTAGTCCACCACCCCTCGGGCAGTCTGCTCCATGGCCACAGCCTCCGGGAGGGCAGCAGGCAGCACCCAGCCAGCAGGCTCCTGTTCTGGCTTCCCAGCTCCTATGGGCCAAGGCCCTGCAGCTCAGAATTGCCATGAGCTAGGAAGGGAGGGAAGAAAGAAGCATGGAAGAAGGTGGTTGCAAGAAATGCGTGCGAGTTTAATGACATCCCAAACTTAGCCGAATTGGGCCTGAAGCCTCTGCCTCTGTAGGGCAGGGGCCTTTGCAGGAAGCCCCAGGTCTGGATGTCTCCAGGTCTGGAGGGCAGAGCAGGCTCCTCGATCCTGAATACAGGGCTTGCAGGGGTGGGAGTGGAGCCTGGAGGCGGCTGGTGAAGGAAGCTCTGACCCAGCACGGAAGGAGGGTGAAAGCGTTAAGCCCTGGGCCGTCCAGTCACACAGCCCGGCTTTATCCAGCTTTGTCCCTCCAAGCCTCCTTCTCCGCAGAGGAATAATCCGTATCTAGACTCGTCACAGTGATGAGCACATCAGTGATCTTAGCTGTTACTATTTCTATGATCTCATTTTCTAAATTAAAAAAAATCAGACAAATCGCCAACTTCTATTTATTTGTCAAACCACATCTGAGACATTATTTGTCCAGACAACAATCTCTGCTCCCCCTATTTTAAGTTGATGCCCAAGTGGGGAAGCTACGTCCTTGAATCATTTAATGTTTATTTTGGTTGTCAGAAAGGAGACACTGCTATAGCTTGTTTTGTACTTTTTATTAAAATGACCATTAAGACAGTGACGCTCCTCAACTTGTTCTACTATTCTTAATCAGTAGACTGACTGGCATAAACATGAGAGGTCAAGACCAAAAGAAAGTGGGCAGGTACTCTGTAAAATACTATTATAACTTGCTTTTTACTTTTTAGGACAATGTAGAGGAGTGCCATCCAATAATGCAATGAACAGAATTAAATAATAATAAATAACATTTATTGAGTGTTTGACCATGCATCTGGTTCTACTGTAAGAAAGTTAGCATGTAATAACTTAGTTAATTCCTCACAAAATGCTAAAGTGGAAAATGAAACAGAGAATACAAGTGACTTGCCCAAGGTCACAGCTAGTATGTAGCGGAGCTAAGATGTGATCCCACAGTCTTAGCTACTAAGGTAAGCTGCTTCTTTATTTAAGAAGTTAACCCGTTGCTGCCAAGTTGATTCCGACTCATAGTGACTCTGTAGGACAGAGTAGAACTGCCCCATATGGTTCCCAAGAAGTGCCTGGTGGATTCGAACCATCAGCCTTTTAGTTTGCAGCTGAACTCTTTACTATGCCACCAGGGTTTCCATTTAAGAAATTAGACCTGTTAATAAATACTCACATTTTTAGGATACTGAATATCTGTAATTTGCCTTATCATTAATGAGGTAAGTGGCTTTAATTAGGATGTAAATATATATATTTATGCAAATAGTACTCAAGATTAGAAGAAAAATATTTTAATTTACATGCAAACTTTTGCTGATGAATGCTATTGAAGTAGCAGCAAAATAATGAATTCCAATTACAAGAATCAGTGATAGGAAGCTGGGTCATGGCTGGAATCCCTGGAGACTGAACAGAGGAGAACATTTTTTTAATCCTGTAGCTGAGAAATTGGTAACCTCTGTCTGGTCTGTATTAACCACAAGATTCATGAGCAGACAGTAAACATAATAGCCTTGCTAATGGGGCAGTAGTCATTATCTTCCTTTGTAAATTCATTTGATCACTTCAAGAATTACATTAATTTTTAAAATATGTTTACGGAGTGCATTTCATCTTTTTAAGATGAAAAGAATCATATGCTTCCTCATCTTACCCTGTTTAAGTATTAATTTGGAATTGAATTATGACTCAAACTATTACCTAAGAGGAATCTTATTTAATAATTTAATAAAATGCTTCTACTTTCAGAAGTCTTGTTTTCATGCCTTCTGCAGGTCAATAATTCATTTACTCAGCATCTACTACTCGGCACCTATTCTCCACACGGCCCTTATCAGATGCTTTGGGAGTCAGAAGTAAAAGACACAGTTTGGTCCCCTACTCCCTATCCAATACTGTCCTTAACCAGGCAAGATGGGGAGCCTATCTCCAACTGGCCCTTCTCTGGCCATGTCCCTCCCTATAGGGTGAATAATCTATGGGACCAATGAGACATGTCCCTCTCCCCTAGAATTCATTTCAATTTGTATTATTTTCGTTCTTCCTTATTGAATAATACTGTGGTTTGAGAATCTGTGGATTCAAGTCTTTTATTAGTTTTGGAAAATTCTCAGCCACTATCTCTTCAAACATTTCCTCTCATTTCTTCTCTTTGTTCCTTCTCGCAGGGGCTATGATTAGTCCTCTGTTATGACTGCTCATTCAGTGCTTCGTATCTCTTGCTTTCTCCATCATGCTTCTGCCCTTTGTCTTTTCTTTGTCTGGCATCCTGTATAGAATTTTCAGAGCCACATTCCAGATCACTAGCTATTTCTGTTTCAGCCACTTACGGAGCTATCCTCATCAGGGGCTTCCACCTCCAGCGCTGCATGGTGATGACCACATCTCTTCTCTACTGGAACTTGTCACGCCCTGTTCACCTCCAGTCACTCTGTGCTGTGGAGTGAACTCTGAGGCATATCCGGAGCTGTTGTCTCTGTAATAAATCCATGAGATAATGCATGAATAAAAGTGTAGAAAAGACCTGGAGATGTGAGAGGGGAAAAAAAGAGCGAGAGAGAGAGATAACACTCCAATCCAATTATTTATCTTCTCTTGCTTAGAACTCACACATCCTCTCTGGTAGGTTCTTCTCTCTCCCCTGTACCAGTTCTAGAACACAAACCTGACTCTGTCACTGTCCTTCTGAAAACTCCTGGGGTTCAGACAAACGAGGTCCTGCCTGACATGCTTCCTGCCCTCCAGGACTATACTGAGACTTCTGTGGGCCTGAAGCACTTTTGTTTTCCTGGACTCCTTTCTCCATTAAAAAAAAAAATGTTTAAAATTCCCAGGCTTGATTCATTACCACATATCCAGTAAAAATACATTCATTTTTTGCTTTTGCTTTTTAAATATATTAAATGATTTGGAAAGGGTTGTAGTAGTGACTCTTTGTGCTCACCCACCTGTGGTCCTCTTCTCCCTCCTGAGTCATTGCAGAGCTATACTTCCCAAACCCCTTGATGAAGTGACAAGGATTATTTCTGAGCCAGGGAATTTAGAGAAGGGCGAGTTCTTCACACTCCCTTTCTCTCCAGAGGAGATCCTGGAAGTCAACAAGGATGTCCTTGACCATGAAGGGCCTCATCCACAGAAGCTACAAGAGGCAGGGATTTGAAACATCCCCAAGGAGACCAGGAGGCCAATCAGGGCCCTGTGCAGCGTGGGCACTTGGAGGGCTGCTTACATGTCCCCAATTCACAGGGGAGATTATTCTTTGGGAACCGAGATGATCTGGAGAGGCAGGAGCACCTGGGGTCAAGAGTCTGTGCTATGGAGCCAGACATCTTGGGTCTTCCCCGAGAGCTTCACAGCCTTGAACAAGGTACCTAACGTCTCCAAGTCTTAACTTCTCTCCCTGAAAATGAGGATGGCAGTAGTGCCCGCATCATAGGGTTGTCGTAAACAGTAATGGGTTAACATGTTTGAAGCATGCAGTATAGTGCATGGTTCTGGATGGCTAGTGACTCAATCTCTGGAAAAGGTCACTCCAGATCCCAGGCACTCTCTCTACTATGGCTCATGGATATGAATCTGAACATTTCTTACTTTTAGCATCTGCTATATGTCAAAGCCTAGGATAGACAATCCTACTTTTAAATTGCTCCTCATAACAAACCCATTTTATTTCCATTTGAGGGAAAAGGACCGAGGCTTAGACAGGCGACGTGACCATCTCAGGGTCTTGCATCCAGAAAGCGGTACAGCTAGTATTGAACTCGCATCTTCCTTTGGTTATATAGTCCCTCTCTTTCTCCCTGCTGGACCATCATCTCTCCTGAGTTCAGGGCTTCATGAGAAAGCACACCTGACCAAACAAGAACAGCACACACACATCTAAACCATACGGCTTGACTACCAACAACCATATTTGGATGGACACGTCTCTGGTCCCTTGGAAGAAATGAGGCCCAATTACCAGTGCTCAGGGACATTCATTCAGCACACTCCCAGTAAAGCCACAGTGGTATTCATAGTGGGAATGATTTTCAATGTTATTCGTGCAGATTATCAGGGGAAATTTTTCTTTTTGAATTGAGGACAAGGAAAAGGGCATCTCTAAAGGAGTGGGCATGCTTCCTTCTCTCAGGGTTGGGAAGTTATTACTGAGGTTTCACTTGGTGCTGGAAGCAAGTGTCATTCTAGATTAGTCTCATGATGAACAATTTTTAGGGCTCTTCAAAATTATGGTTTTTCATTTCCGTTTTGACCTGTGTGAACCATGACCTAAGGAACCTCTAAATTAGCGATTCTTGGCAGCCATTAAAGGAACGAAACACCCTTATCACTGGTTTTCTGGAAAGAGTATTATATATGTTTATGTATTTCTACCTTACTATTATTATTTCCTTTAGAAACCTAAAATACAATTAAAGGAAGTTTTAGGGAAACGAAATCACTGAACCACCATTACATGAATATACTTACTTTTACATAATTTCCTCAGTCATTGGCCACTTGCATGAATACTTACTTTAAATCATTGTGAACAAATTTTAAATGCCACTTTAGAATCCACTTCATATCCTTTTACTTAATGTCACATTTTAAGTTTTACGCATGGTTCCCCTAATCATAATTTTAAAGTTGTCTTGTATTCCAACAACTCAATGTATAATAATTGAGTTTAAATCCCCAGAGCAGAATCGGACCTTGTAGAACCTAAGTCTTTTATATCCCTGGGGTTTCCATTACAGAATACTCTCATCTGGAAAAGTTGGTGTCCCAGGAAGGTTAGTTTACTCCTATACATAAATGTTACAAGACATTTGGCCCCAGACTAATTTGCAGTGGAAGCGTAATTTGTCCCTCTTTCTTACACTATCTTTAAAGACTCCCCACCCCTGACTGCATTCCGGCCACTGTAGGTGACAAGATAACCATATCCTACTGTGACATGAGATCACCACTCTATCTTCCATAATTCTGAAAGGAGTCATTTCCCCAGACACTGGCCTTCCTCGTGTCCCACTCGCCCTCTGGGAAAGGGACACCAGCTCAAGGGAATCCCCTCCACACATGTTGTGGCACAGAGAGCAATGGAACAGACTCTTCCAGAAAACCTTAGTTTCTTCATTTCTCAAATATCTTTCTTTCTCTCTGTCAGCAGTTTTTATTGATTCTCGGTCTATTTTTCTACTTTCTTAAGCACTGTCCTTCATTTTTTGTATTCTGGACACATTTTATCTCTTTATTTATCCTTCATATTTCCTTTTCCTACCACTCCGTCACCTTATTTTAAAGTTTCACTTTTATTCTACTTCCTTCTTTTCCAGCTTATACCCAACCCTCTTAAGATGCATTCACTTTCATTCGTCTTTCCTTAATTACTCCAAGGCTCCGCAATTCTCACTCTTTCTCAGTGTAGTAGCTACCAGCGCTGCCTCTGGAGACAGACTGCCTGGGTTCAACGCCAGCTTTGCTCCTCCTAAGAGTATGATTTGTGTGGTTTACTTGACCTCTCTATGCCTCTGTTTCCATCCATAGAATGGGGTAGTAATAGTATTTATGCCCTGCCATTGTTGTGAGCACTAAATTAACCCGTGTGTTCCTTCTGAGCCCACGCACTGGCTGTGATTGTCCTTTGCTGTACGCCCTTCACCAGCTGTGTCTCTCACACCCAGGCCATTGCCCTCTGTCTGCCATCACTTCTCAGGGAGCTCATGTTCTGATGTGTTCCAGCTGCCCTGCTTTAATCAAGAACCTAGATTCTAGGCTCTGCTGCTTTTCTTTCATTTGCATCTTTTCCCACGGTTAAGACATTGTGGAGTTATTTAACTTTTGTTATTGCAACTTTTTGCATCCTTCACTCTCATGTATTTTCTGCCCCTTTTTTATATACTGCACTGCAGTTTTTCTAGGTCTTTCCGGCTTCTTTACCTTTTTCTGTTTAGACACAGACAAACCCCACACATGTATACGTTCCCTTTCCTTTATTTCTCATTCATTCATTCTTGTGCTCATTCACTCACTCACTTGTCATTTTGTAATTTGCTTAATTTTTCTTACAATTGCCTCTTTCTACTCCTTTCTCTTTTGAGTTAGGAGATACATGTGTGTGTATTAACCCATGTATGCGCATTATCCATAGTTACTTATGTGTTTACCTATTTCTTTCTCTCTCTCTCTCTCTCTGTGTATCCATACTGATGTCTCCACCTCTAATTATTAAAAAAAAAAAACAAGATTCATTCTCGCCTTGCCTCTCTGTCTTGCTTATTTATAACTTCTTTCTCTGATAGTGAGAAAACTGGCTCTAATTAAGTAATCAACCAGACTACACTGTTAATTTACCATTTCTTTTTACCTGAGTCTTCCAATTCATAGTCAAAACTACTTAAGTCAGGTCCTTTTTCCTTCATGGCCTTTAATGACATTATCCCGTATATTTTAAAGCAGCTAGATTTGCCTGTAACAGTCTGCCTTCCACCCTGCAGTGGATCCCTGGATACCATTGATGATTTTTAAAATCTGCATATGTTTAACTTCACTTGTCAGATGTACAGATCAGTGGGTTTTGACACATCCACGGGTCATGCATCCACGAACCGCAGTACCATGCAGAGCAGGTCCATCATCGTAAAAATTCCTTGTGTGGTCTCTTTATAGTCAAATATTCTTTCCTCTCCAAACCCTGGAAATCGCTGATCTCTTTTCTGTCCCTTTGGTGTTATAGTTTCTAGAATGTCATACAAATAGACGAATTTATGTGCTTTTAGATGTTGCCTTCTTTCACCTAACAAAATACGTTTAGATTTTATCTGTGTTAGGTGAACCAATAGCTCGTTCCTTTTAGTGTTGAGTAGTACTCCATTGTATGGACTCACAAAAGTTTGTTTATCCACCTACCTGTTGAAGGATATTACATTTCGTTTTGTGTTTTAAAGGTTTTGGTGACTGTTAATAAATCAGCTATTAAAATAAGCACACTTTTCTTTTTTTAAGAACATAAGTTTTCAGTTTACTTGGGTAAATTCCTAAGAGTGAGATTGCTGTATAGCGTAATAAGTGTATGTTTAACTTTATAAGAAACTGCCCAACTGACTTCCAAAGTGGTTATACAATTTTGCATCCCCACCAGCAATAAATGAGATTTCCTGTTGCTGCACATCCTCACAAGAATTTGGCTTTGTCTGTTCTTTGATTTTAGTCTTTATTCTAGGTATGTGGTGATACGTCATTGTGGTTTTAATTCTAATTTTCCCAGTGACAAAGGATGTTGAGTAACTTTCTTGTGCTTATTTGCCATCTGTATATCTTCTTTGGAGAACCATCAGCTCTGGACTTGGCTTATTTTTATGGAGTTATTTAATTAAAGTTAAACTTAAATGTTCTTTATAAATTCTGGACACAATCATTTATTAGAGCTATGATTTGCAAATATTGTCTTCTAGTCTGTGGCTTTTTTTTATCTAACAGTCAGTAATTTCCACAGAGCAAAAGTTATATTTTGATAAAGTCCAGCTTGTCAATTTTTCTTTATGGATTGAAATTTTCTCCTGTTTTCTACTACGAGTTTTATAACTTTTTCTTTTACATATAAGTCTATGGTCCATTTTGAATTCATTTTTGTGGAAGTGTGAGGAGTGCGTCCAGGTTCTTTTTCATTTGTCTTCCATACGGACATCCGAGTGTTCCCATTATTTATTTAAAAGACCTTCCCTTCCTCCATTAAACTGCCTTTGCACCTTTGTCAAAAATCATTTGACTATATTTGTGTGGAACGATATCTAGTCTCCATCTGTTCCATTGATTTATATGTCTACTCTTCCATCAATACCATCCTGTCTTGATTAATGTAGTCTGGGAGAAAGTCGTGTGAACTGGGTAGTGTGAAACCTCTGGCTTTATGATTCACTCTCGAAATTGTTTTCACCCATTTTAGTTTCTTTTCCCTTTCATATAAATGTTAGAAGTGACTCGTCAATATCCACTAAAACCTTTGCTGGGACTTTGTATTTTATTGCATCTGTACACCAAAGTGGGGAAAATTGACATTTTAACAATATTGAGTCTTCCAATCCACTATCCTGTTATCTCTTTGTACTTATTTAGATCTTCTTTGTTTTTCTTTCATCACGATTTGGTACTTTTCAGCGTACAACAGGCAAAAATATTCTGTTAGATTTATGCATCGATACCTAATTTTTGTGCTCTTGTAAACATTTTATGTTTGTTTTTCTGTGCTGTTGTAAATGTCTTTTCTTTATTTACATTTTGAAAAAATTTCAAATTCCAATTGTTCATTAATGGGGCATAGGAATACTGTTGACTTCAGTTTGTTGATCTTCTTTCTTGCAACATTGCTAAACTCACTCGTTCCTTCTAGACTCTTTTCTTGTAGACATTTTGGTATTCAGTACATAGACAATCATGTCATTAGTAAATATATAATTTTATTTCTACTTTTGCAATCTTTATGACTTTTATTTCCCTTTTATTTAAGTTTCTTGCTGTATTGCACAGAACTTCTAATATGATATTGAATAGGAGTGGTGATGGAGAACATCCGTGTGTTGTTCAGGATTTTAGGGGAGAACATTCATTCTCTCACCATTAAGTATAATCCTAACTGTAGATTTGTTTATATATCTAGATTAAGGATGCTCACTTCATATTCCTAGTGTGCTGAGAGATTTATCATGACTAGGGGTTGAATTTTGTCAAATACCCTTTCTGCGTATCTTGAGATTATCATACGTTTGTTTTTTGTTTTGTTGTCTCGTAAGCGATAAATTGCATTGAATTTTTTAAATATTTAGATTAGTTTTCCTAGAAAGAATCCCACTTGATACTGGCGTATTAGCCTTTCTATATTTTGCTGGGTTTGGTTTACTTTGTTGAAAATTTTTTCATCTGTATTCATGAAAGATATTGATCTATACTTTTCTTATAATAATGTCTTTGATTTTAGCGTTAGGGTATGCTGGGCAGGAAAAATGAGTAGGGTAGTGTCCCTTCCTCTTCTATTCCAGAGAATGCTGTATGGGTTGCTGTTATTTCTTCCCTAAATATTAGCTAGACTTTGTCGGAGAAACCAGTGAAATCATTTAGGCCTGGTTTTTCTATTTTGGATGGTTTTTAACTACCAATCCAATACCCATAATAGATATAGGGCTATTCTGGCTATTTCTTCTTGGATGAGTATTGATAATTTGTGTCTTTCAAGCAACTGGTCCATTTTATATAATGTATTAAATCTATGGGAATAATATTATTTGTAGTATTACATTACTATCCTAATGTTCATGGGATCAGTAATGTTACCCCCTCTTATGTTACTGACATTAATTATTTGTGCTTTCTCTCAATCTTTCTGTTCTTTTTCTTAATTCTTGTGATTAGAGATTATAAATTTGTTGATCTTCTCAAAAAACCAAATTTTGGCCTCCTTGTGTTTCTCTATTATTTATCTGTAATTTTTGTCATCTATTTTTCCTTATTATTTATTGGTAATTTGTATCTTTTTTTTTCTTCTTTTTAATTAGCCTGACTAGACATTTTTCAGTTTTATCTTCTCAATGAACCACTGTTTTTGTTATATGTAGTTCTTCTGTCTTTAATTTCTTAAGGAGAATGATTATCTTATCTTCTTTCAATCTTTTTTCTTTATTAATATGTACATTTAATGCTATACATTTCCCTTTAAATACTGCTTGAAGTGCATTTACATTTTGATACATTTTCATTTAGTTCAAAATCTTTTACATTGAAACTTTCTGTCTGGTCTATAGATTTATTTACCAGTGTGCACTGCAATGGGAAAATATTTGGCAATTTTCCAGATATCTTTCTATTATGGATTCCTTGGTTAATTCCTTTATTGACTGAGAATGAACTTTGTATTCTTTTAAAACTTTTCTAGGTTTGCTTCGTGACCCAGAATATGGCCTACTTGGTGAATGTTTTATGTGTGCTTAAGAATAATGTGTATTCTCTGTTCCTCAGTAAAGTATTCTGTACATTTTGACTAGGTCAAGTTGGTTGATAACATTGTTCAGTTCACCTATATCCTTAGCTTGTTTATTTTATCAGTTACTTAGAGAACAGTGTTCAAATCTCCAAGTATCGAGATGAGTTTGCGTATTTGTCTTTGTATATCTATCATTTTTTGCCACTTGAATTGGACACTCTGCTGTTACGTGCCTACACGTTTAGCATTGTTATGTTTTCTTGGAGAATGGATCTTTTATCATTATGTAATATTTCTGTTATCCTTGATGGTCATACTTATTCTGAAGTTTTCTTTATCTGAAATTAATATTTCTGTGTCATACTTTTTGTAATTAGTGTTTGTGTAGTATATCTTTATCCATCTTTTAATCTTAACTGAGCTAAATATCTATGTTTAAAGTGGTTTTGTTGTAGACAGCATATAGTTGGTTCTTTGTTTTCCGTCTAATCTGACAGTCTCTACTTTTTCACTGTTATGTTTAGATCATTAACATCTAAAGTGATCATTGATAGAATTGGAGTAAAATCCATCTTCTTAGAGTTTTCTATTTATCGCATTTGTTCGTTTCTTTTTTTTTTTTTCCTTCTCTTCCTATCTTTCATTGTTTCTTATTCTGGCTTGTTTTAATACTTTCATTTTATACCTTCTATTGGCTTATTTTGTGTGGTGGTTGAGGTTGTGTGTCAACTTGGCTGGGCCATGATCCTCACTGGTTTGGCAGTTACGATGTAGTTTGGCAGTCGTATGATGTTGTGATTACTTCCGTAATGAGATTTGATATAATGTGATCACCTCCATGATGGGATCTGCTGTGAGTAGCCAATCAATTGAAAGGGAGTTTCCTTGGGGGTATGGCCTTTGTCGAATATAAGTGGACTTTCTGGCAGGGCTCCTGGGCTTTTTCTTGCTTCAGATCCTGCATCTGGCTCCTGTTCGTCTGACCTCTGGTTCTTGAGCTAGCAGCTTACCTATTGTCTTGCCTGCTGATCTCGGGATGCGTTGATCTTCGCAGCCTGTGAGCAAGAACTCTGCTCTCTGACCTGCCAATCTTGGGTTCACCAGCCCCTGAAGCTATGTGAATCAGGAGAGGCCTCTATCCCGATCCACAGACTTGGGACTTTCCAGCTGCTACAATCAGTAAGTCATTTCCTTGATGTAAATCTCTGCTACAGCTGCTAACCAAAAAGGTCAGCAGTTTGAATCCACCAGCTACTCCTTGGAAACCCTTTGGGGAAGTTCTATTCTGGCTTCTAGGGTCTTTATGAGTCAGGATTGACTTGACAGAAATTTTTTTTTGTTTGTTTGTTTTATATGTATTTATATGCTTTACTGGTTTTACTTCTCTAGAATACCCAGCCTAAGACAAATACAAACCCTGGGTTATATTGTTAATCCATAGTTAAAATGAAAAGATTAAAAAACCAAGTGGGATGATTATTTGCAAAAAAGAAAAAGCAAAAAATGTATATCCTTAATATGGAAGAGGTCACACACAAATCAATAGAAAAGTCACTAATACCCCAAGAGAAAATGGTCTGGTGGCAAAATGTCCACAAACAAGATGCTGTTATTAGTTGCCATTGATTTGATTTTGACTTATGGCAACCCCATGTGTTACAGAGTAGAACTGCTCCGTAAGGCTTTCTTGGCTATAATCTTAAAGAGAGCAGATTGTCTGGATTTTTCTTCCACAGTACTAATGGGTGAATTTGAAATGCCAACCTTTAGGACAGCAGTTGACAATGTTATGGATTGAATTATGTCCCCACAAAATATGTATTATAAATTCTAACCTCTGTGCCTGTGGTTTTAATGCCACTTGGGAATGGGTTGTCTTTGTTATGTTAATGAAGCGGGATTGGTGTAGGGTGTTCTTCAGTCAATCTCTTTTGAGATATAAAAGAGATTAAACAAGCAAGCAAGAGAAACAGAGATGGGGAAAGATACATGCCAAACCACATGGAGATCTTCAAGGAACCAGGAAACAGAAGCTGAAGAGACAAGAACCTTGCCCCAGAAACGACAGAGAGAGAAAGTCTTCCCCTAGCGTCGGTACTCTGAATTCGAACTTCTTGCCACCTAAACTGTGAGAAAATAAATTTCTGTTATAGCCACACCAGATAACTAAGACATTTTGTAGCGCCTCTTAATCTTAACATTTTTAACAGTTGCACTAGGGATTACAATATACATTTAAGAAATATCTGTGTCCACCATTAAATAAAGTGCAAAGGCTTTTGAATACTATGTTCCTGATTTCTCTCCCCCATCAGTTATGGTATTTTTGTAATCCATTTCATTTTTACACAATTTCCTTAATTTCTTTAACAGTTTGTTATTTTTAAACAATGAAAATAAGAAGATTATATTTTACTCTCATTTACTTCATTTTCAATGGTCTTCATTTCTCCATGTAAATCCATGTGTCTGACCTATATCATATCCCTTCTGCCCAAAGAACTTCCTTTAACATTTTTTTTGAATAAACTTGCTGGCAATTAATTCCCTGAAGTTTTGTTGGTTTGAGAAAGTCTTTATTTTGCCTTACCTTTGGAAGGATATTTCACTGAATATATAACTCTTGGTTGACAACTTTTTTTGTCTTTCAAACTTTAAAGATGTCACTGTTTTTTTCTCTCTATTTTTTCATGCTTGCATGATTTGTGACAAAAAGTCTGGTGTAATTCTTATCCTTGTTCTGTTGGCCATGTGTTTTATTTCACTGACTAATTTCGGTTTTCATCAGCTTGAATTCAATACACCTACACATTGTGTGTGTATGTGTGTGGGGGTGGGGTGTGTTTTATAATACATGGAGTTCTCTAAGTCTCGGATCTGTCTGCGATTTGATACCTATCACTAATTTTGAAAATTTTAACCATAACTTCTTGAATCATTTCTTCTGTTCTATTCTCTTTATTCTCTTGTTTTGTATTCTAATTATATGTGTGATAGACTATTTGATATCATCTCACAACTCTTAGATACTCTGTTCTGCTCCCCCTCCCACTTTTTTCTCTTTGAAATTCTTTGTGGGTAGTTTCTACTGACTTATCTTCTAGTCCACTGGTTCATTTCTCAGCTGTGTCAAATATACCAATGAGTCCACCAAAGGCATTTTTCACTACCTTTTTTTTTTAACACTTCCATTTGATTCTTTCTTGTAATTTCCATTTTCCTATCGAAATTGTCTATCTGATTTTGAATGTTATCTACTTTTTCCATTAGAGCCTCTCACATACAAATCATTGTTACTTTAAATTCCTTATTATATATATATATTTTTTTCTTGTTTGAGTCTAATTCTAATGATTACCTTTTCTCTTAAGACTATTTTTTCCTGTCTTATCATATTCCTCATATTTTTTCTTGAAACTCAGACATGGAATAAAGGTAAAAAAGTTTTATGCTTGAATATGAATATGCCTTTCCTTCTGCTATACTTTTATAGTATGTGTTTGTGTTAAGCAACTCAAGAGCTAAACTGGGCTGGAATAGTATTGTTACTATGGCTACCAGAGTTGAAATTCGTTGTTTCTATGGGTGCCAAGAATCTCAATTCCTTTAGCTGTATTTTATTTTTGTCTCCTTGTAGGCCTTCCTTTAGCCTGCTTCTCATAGACAATTGTCTACTTCAGCTGTTTCATATGCATTTCATTGTTATTTATACTCATTGCTTTCTAGTGTGTTGGTAGGAGGCCAGCAAGGGAGACATTCTCTGATGTTCTGCTTAAGCCTCAGTTGTGGGAAGGACTGTGAAGCTGGGTCTTAAGTGTTTGCCCTTCACAAGCGTCCCAGCCCCTCTTCAAGATTTAATGTTGAATCTCACATATATTCCTGCTCATCCCCCAAGGTAGAGCTAATTTACCCCCATGTTCCACTCCTTCAGCTGCAGTGGTTTTCACCAAAATCAAATTATGTGATGATGAGCTTTTGGTTAAAGTCTTATCTCCACTCTTGCAGTTTCAATGGGATTCCATATGCGCTTTCAGGCTACAAATTTTGATGCCCTCCTCCAAGCTTAATGTCTTAGGCTGGGTTCTCTAGAGAATCAAAGCTAGTGAAGCATATATAGAGAGAGATTTATCTCAACAAAACTACTCAAAATGTTGTAGAGGCTGGCAAGTCCTAAGTCTGTGGGTCAGGCATCAGGCCGGAGGCTTCTTCAAACTCATGTAGCTGCAGGGGCTGATGAACCCAAGATCGGCAGGTCAGATGGCAGACCACTGGCTCACAGGCTGCAGAGGCTGATGAATCCCAAAATTTGAAGTCCCAGGATCTGGAGGTCAGATGTTGATGAACTGGATGCAGGGTCCAGAGAGAGAGACTTGCTGGAACATCCATTTATATACTGGAGGCAGGCTACACCCCTAAGGAAACTCCCTTTCAACTGATTGGCTGCTCTTAGCAGATCTCATCATGGAGTTGATTACATCATTACATAACTGCCAAATTAAAATATTACATAACTTCCAAATTACATCATCACTCCAATTTACATCATAACTGCCAAAACATTGAGAATCGTGGCCCAGCAAAGTAGACACACAACATTAACCATCACAGTCCGTCCTTTGTCAGCTCGACACCTGTACTCATCTCCTTAATCCATACTGTTGTTGTTATGTGCTGCGGAGTTGGTTCTGACTCATAGCAACCCTGTGAACAACAGAACAAAACACTGCCTGGTCCTGTGTCATTCTCACAATCATTGCTGTGTTTGAGCTCATTGTTGCAGCCACCGGGTCAATCCATCTCGTCAACAGTCATCCTCTTTTTCAGTGACCCTTTACTTTACCAAGCATGATGTCCTTCTCCAGGAACTGGTCCCTTCTGATAACATGTCCGAAGTACCGTGGACTGCCAGAAGAAGGCTTATTGATCCAGTTGTGAGGATTTTTGTTTTGTTTTGTTAATGTTGACGTGTAATCCACACTGAAGGCAGTAATCTTGGCCTCCAGTCCTCTTCAATTTCTGCAAGCAAGGTTGTGTCATCTGCATATCACAGGTTGTTAATGAGTCCTCCCCCGATCTTGATGCCATTCTTCTTCATATAGTCCACCTTCTCCGATTATTTGCTCAGCATACAGATTGAATAAGTATGGTGAAAGGATGCAACCCTGACACAAACCTTTCTTGATTTTAAACCATGCAGTATTCCTTTGCTGTGTTCAACTACTGCCTCTTGGTCTATGTACAGGTTTCTTATGAGCATGCTTAAGTGTCCTGGAATTCCCATACTTCATGATATTATCCAAAATTTGTTATAACGCACAGAGTTGAATGCCTTTGCATAGTCAGTAAAACACAGGTAAACATCTTTCTGATAGTCTCTGTCTTCAGCCAAGATCTGTCTGAAATCAACAGTGATACCCCTCGTTCCATGTCCTCTTCTGAATCTGGCTTGACTTTATGGCAGTTCCTGTTGATGTACTGCTGCAACTGCTTTTGAGTGATCTTCAGCAAAATTTTATTTGCATGTGATATTAATGATATTGTTTGATAATTTCCCCATTCTGTTGAATCTTTTTTCTTTGGAATGGGCACATATATGGATCTCTTCCAGTCAATTGGCCTGGTAGCTCTCTTCCAAATTTCTGGGCGTAGATGAGTGAGCATCTTTTTGTTGAAACATCTCAATTAGTATTCCGTCAATTCCTGGAGCTGTGCTTTTCGCCAATGCCTTCAGCACAGCTTGGACTTCTTCCTTCAGTACCATTGGTTCTTGATCATATGTTAACCTCCTGAAATGGTTGATCGTCAACCGACTCATTCTGATACGGTGACTCCATATTCCTTCCATCTGCTTTTGATGCTTCCTGCGTTGTTCAATATTTTGCCCATAGAATCCTTCAAAATTGCAACTCGAGGCTTGAATTTTTTCTTCAGTTCTTTCTGAGAAATGCCTAGCGTGTTCTTCTCTTTTGATTTTCTTACTCTAGGTCTTTGCACATTTCATTATAATATTTTACTTTGTCTTCTCGAGGTACCCTTTGAAATCTTCTGTTCATCTCTTTTACTTCATTATTTTTTCCATTCACTTCAGCTACTGTACACTCAAGAGCAAGTTTCAGAGTCTCTTCTGACATCCACTTTGGTCTTTCCTTTCTTTCCTGTCTTTTTCATGACCTTTTGCTTTCTTCATGTATGACTTTCTTGATATCTTCCCACAACTCATCTAGTCTTCAGTCATTATGTCATTAGTGTTCAGTGTAACAAATCTAATCTTCAGAAGGTCTCTGACTTCATGTAGATATACTCACGTTCGTATTTTGACTCCCCTGGACTTGTTTCAATTTTCTTCAGCTTCAACTTCAGCTTGTATAGGAGCAATTGGCAGTCTGTTCCGTAGCCAGCTCCTGGCCTTGTTATGACTGATGATATTGAGCTTTTCCATCATCTCTTTCCACAGATGTAGTCAATTTGATTCTTGCGTTTTACATCCAGTGAGGTTCATGAGTTTAAAAAAAACAAACAAACCTGTTGCCATCAGTTCATTCTGACCCATAGCAACCGCATAGGACAGAGTAGAACTGCCCTATAGGGTTTCCAAGGGGCACCTGGTAGATTCGAACTGCCGACCTTTCGGTTAGCATCTAAACTCTTAACTAATATGCCACTAGAAGTCCTTAATAGATAGTCATCATTAAGACTATATACCCAGGGTTGCAACTGATTATCCACAGGGAATGTGCCTGCTGTATGTTAGCAGATGTTAATAAAATACTCACCAGAATCACTGCATCCATTTGCAATTCAGCGACAATATCCTATTATCTTACCACTGCATCAGCGCAGACTGTTTAAATTTGGCCTATAATGTCAGTATAATGTGGTTGTTTCATTTTTTTTCTGATATTCATTTCTCAGATCATTAGTGAAGCTGAGCATTTATAAACATACGCACTGGCACTCTAGAATTTCCTTCAGTGATCTGTCTATTCACTGTTTGTTCGTTACCCTTTTGTCATCTGTGTACCTAGTATTAAGTCATATAATTAACTTCTGTATTCAAGATACCAAGACATTAGTAATTGTATACATTGTGAGTATTTACATCAGTTTTATCCCTAGTTGATACCTTTCTTGCTCTAACTGAATTTATATTGAGAGTGGGAGTATATACGATTTTCACTAGTCAGATGTATCTGTGTTAAATGCAACTAAATAAACCATAAAATATATATGTGTCTATTTCTCAGATTTTTTTTTATGGAGAATTTTAGCTTAATATAAGTGGAAGAAATGTCTAAGAACAAAATAAATAGTTTTTGCTAAAACAAATTAGAAACTTTAGAAATTAGAAAATATAAGGTAAAAATAACAAAAAAACACACATAAAATACGAATTAAAAATAATAATAAATAAAGCTTTTATAAATAACTGAGAAAATGTTAGTAGACCCCAATTTACTTTTTCTTAATTGTTCATTGAATGGGTAATGAATAAAAGATGAAAGGCAAATGGATCAAGAAAGTATTTAAAAATTTCTACCTAATTCAGATTTAATTGCATACAAATTACAACAACAAAAGCTAAAACTTCACTAATTGGCAAAGGTTTAAAATGATTTTATTAAATGCTGGTGAAATTCAAAGTAGTTTAGAAGCTCAAATATCTAATGAAGAAGGCTCACTTTGGTATAACGTCTTTGGAAAAATAATTGGCAGTTGGTAACAATGGACAATAAAACTTTCTACAAGTAAATCAGAGCAGAAGTAAGGAAAATAAGGAAATGACTGAGAGAAAAGGAAATGCTTTCTTAAACGTTGCTGTACTGACAGAGTAAAATAAATTTAAATTCAGAAATTTTGTTTAAAATAAACTTCTATTAAGAAAGTACTTTAGTGATAATATCAATTTAAAATGTATTATACAAAATTCTGTGTACAGTATAATCCTAAAAATATATATGTATACCTGGAAAATGTGGCATATTCTTCATTAACAGTTGTATTTTTACATATTCTGTGTGATGAGTTATAGGTATTTTTAAATTTTTTCATTCTACTTCATTTTCCATAACTTTTATAAAAACCTACTCTTGATACCATTTTAATCAAAGCCTGTTTGGACTATCATAAGCAACAACTGAGCGTAATTTTGCCTTTGTGTGCTGTCTGCGTTTTTAAGGAAACAAAGTTTAATTCTTTAAACTTCAGAAAATATTTCTGGCAGTAATCAGATAACTACTGAAATACAAAATCCCTATGTACAATGAATGCTATTTCAAAATATTTGGTAATTATTCTCTTCGTTTAGATAGATCATGCTGCGTTGTTATAGTCATTATTTTTGTCATTGTTCCTATGCATCAATGCATTTTGCCAAATTCTTTGTAATTGTATTGTAGGTATCTTGGTTTCTTGGACTTTATATTAGTACTAAAAAAAGTCACCAAGAAAAGCTTTCAAAAGATAGGATCTTTGGAATTTTCTACCTCTCTCGAACTGTTATGGGGTTTTGGGGAATTATCTGTTGCTTCTGGTGCCAAGCTACATTTTTATCCATCTCTCTTAGATGAAGTCCACAGATAAGATTGTCGTACAACAGGCTTTTGCTAACCTGGTTACTATAATTTTTAGGGGCATCCCAGAAATAACGTTCTCACTGGGAATTAAACTTATTCTAAGTGATGCTGGATGTTAAGAAGTTATGTATATTTACAGTGTGAACCGAGGTCTCTCCATCTCCACAATTTGTCTCTTGGGCATAAGCCAGGACATAACCATTAGTCCAAGCAACGCTGGCTGGGCGTGATTGAAACTCAGAACAACTAACTTCATTTGTCCTTCCTTTTTCTTCTTCTGGGCCCTAAATATGTTAATCTTCATCAATGTCATCAATGACAGTACAGCTACAAAAAATTCCAATTTAAGTTGACAGGTATTTTCTATGAAATGGTGTATGTCTCAGGCCTAAGACGTTAAGTTTTTAAGTAGCATACTTATCCTGGATGTTCGCTTTTTGTTCTTTATGGTCTGGGCCAGTGTTTACATGGTGATTCTTTTGTGCAGACACCAGAAGAAAGTCCAGGAGATACACAAGAGCAAGCATATCCAGAAATATTCTCCAGAGAGAAGAAACGTGCAAACCGTCCTTTGCCTGGTGACATGTTTTGTTTTTTATTATTTAACCAATTCTTTCCTTATTGTGTTCTTAGCTTTGGTAGATCAGAAAGATATGAATCTACGGGGAATCGATGTCCTTTTCTTTTTGTTACCCAGTTCTGTGCGTTTTCCTGTTGCTCAACAGTGACAGCTGGGTTTCCAAAACACTCTGTGCTCTAAGAAAGATAAGCATCTTAAGCTTCAAATATAGTTAACTGACAGATGTTACCCCCAGTCATTCTGTTGGATCCAAAAATTCCATGAGAAGTGCAATTCTACTATATTCACAAGTTCTTGGTGAAGGACCATTTGGAGCAGAGTAGAGACCAGACACTTTAATGGTGTGATCAACAGGCGTTTATTACTTACAGAATAAACAGGACAGGGTTGAGTAGAACAGCATGTATCATCATCAACCTTGGTTCCCTGGAGTGCGGCTCCTGTCCACAGGATTAGATCTCATCCAAACATGTCCCAGTTCACAATCTGGGTACCAAATCAGAGGAGAGATAGAAAGAGAGCCGTAGGAGAGTGGAGACTCATGGATTGACCACACCATACCTGCCAGCCTGGCACAATGTGGCCATTTTGGGATGGCTACAGGAAGCTTCCCCAAGTGAGGAACTCAGGGAGGGAGCAACATGGAAAATACGGCCTGAAACACAGACAGAGTTGTGTGCCGCATAACGCCTGTTTGGGCAACGTCCAACCACATATGCCTCCATGGTCCAAGACGGTTATAATAAAGTTCAGAAATCCCGATCGGAGAACAGGACATAGTGGACTTGACTGTAAGTAGCGAACACAACAGTTTCCCGCACACAACATGTGTATCTCATGTCTCTTGTATACAAAGTGATTTGTGCTGCTGGGCGTGTAGTGGTAAAGTACATATATAACCTATAATACCTGTGTCTTTGTAGTCATGCATCACTCAGTTAGGTTCTCTTTTCATGGTCTGAGAGGCTGAAATCAAGGTACCAGCCGGCGCTGTAATCTCACCTGTCATCCTGATACCTCCCTCATGCTTATTCAAGTTGTTGGAAGAATTTTGTTCCTTGTGACTATAGGACTAAGGTCCCTATTTTCTTGTTGGCCTTTAGCTGGCGGTCACCATTAACCCCTATTAATACTGCCTTCTCATAAACGGAAGTTTAATTCCTCAGATTAGGATAATCTCTGTTTTAAGGCTCAACTGATTATGTCAAGCCCACCCAGAATGATCTGTCTTATGAGTAAATCAAAACCTGGTAATAAGAAGTCTTACTTAAATCTTCAAAATTCCTTCATCTTTGCCATATAATGTAATCTAATCATGGGATCACATCCCACTATTCACAGGTTCTACCTGCACTCAAGTAGAAGGAATTGACTATATAGGGTTTCAGAATCTTGGGGGCTATCTTAGAATTCTACATACTAGATACATCTTGAATAAATAAATCTCAATCTGTACTTTACACCACATACAAAAATTAACTCAAAATGGATTATGTATTTAACCATGAAATCTAAAACTATGAAACTTCTAAAGGAGTGTATAGGAAAAAACCTTTTGACCAGAACTTAGGAAAATATTTTTAAATAGAATACAAAAAAGCACAAACCAAAAAATATACTGGGAAACTGGATTTCATCATGATTTAAAATTTATTCTCTTTAAATACACTATTAATAAAATGTAAAACTAAGTTGCAGTCTGAACCGACACCTGATAAAGGATGTAAAACCAGAATATGGATAGAAATTTCACAACTCATTATAAGAATAAACAATCCAATAAAAAATGGGCAAACTATTTGACAAGACTTTTCACCAAAAGGAAGATACTGACAGCAAATATGCACATGAGATGTTCAACATCATTAGTTACCAGGGAAATGCAAATCAAGACCGTAATAGGTAACACTATACACCTATTACAAGGGCTGAAATCACAAAAACTGACAATATCAAGTACTAGCCAACATGTAGAGCAACTGGAGCACTCCTACTTCGCTGATGGAAAAACAATATAGTGCAACCACTTTGGAAGACAAACTGACCATTTCTAGTAAAGTTGGACATACATTTACTAAACTGCAAGAGATCTATACCCAAGCCCATTCCTAACATAAGCCATCAAAGGGAATGTGGAAATTATCGAACAGTATCATTGATATCACATGCCAGCAAAATTTTTCAAAAATGATTGCAGTTATACATCAACAGGAAACTGCCAGAAGTTCAAGCTAGACCCAGGAGAAGATAAAGAACAAGAGCTTTCACTACTGATGTCAGATGGATCTTGGCTGAAAGCCCAGAATTCTAGAAAGATGTTTTCCTGTATTTTATTGACTACGTGGAAGCATTCATCTAAGTAGATTATAACAAATTATGCATAACTTAACAAAAAATGGGAATTCCAGAACACTTACTTGTGCTCATGAGGAACCTGTGTGTGAATCAAGAGGCAGTTGTTTGAACAGAACAAGGGGATGTTGCGTGATTTAAAATTGGAAAAGGTGTGCAGAGGAATGAATTCCTTCATTTTACTTATTCAATCTGTATGCTGAGCAAATAATCTGAAAAGCTGGACTATATGAAGAATTCAGCATCAGGATTGGAGGAAGTCTCATTAAGAACGTGCCATATGCAGATGGCTCTGCCTTGCTTGCTGAAAGTGAAGATAACTTGAAGCACTTACTGATGAAGGTCAAAGAATACAGTCTTTGATATAGATTACACCTAAAGTTAAACAAGAGGAAAATCCTCACAACTGGATCAATAAACAATATCAGGATAAATGGCACAGTAATTGAAGTTGTCCAAGATTTCATTCTAATTGGATCAATAGTCAATGCCTATGGAAGCAACAGTCAAGAAATCAAAAGACATATTTGATTGGGAAAACCTACTGCAAAAGATCTCTTTAAAGCATTGCAAAGCAAAGATGTCACCTTGATGACTAAGTGGAGACTGACCCAAGCCATAGTATTTCCAAATTTCTCATAGGCATGTGGAAGCTGGACAATAAGAGCAGAGCTTTCAGACTAAAATAGATTAGGAAGAAGGACCTGGCCATCTACTTCTAAAAAAGTTGGCCAGTGAAAACCTTATAAACAGCAGTGGAACACAGACTGTTACAGTGCTGGAAGATGAGCCGCTAAGGTTGGGAGTCACTCACAATAAGACTGAGGAAGAGGTGCCTCCTCAAAGTAGAGTCTACCTTAATGATGTAGAACGAGTAAAGCTTTCAGGACATTCATTGCTGATGTGGAACAATTCAAAATGAGAAGAAACAGCTGTAAACCTCCATTAATAACTGAAAAGTGGAATGTTCAAAGTATGAGTCTAAGAAAATAGGAAGTCGTCAAAAATGAAATTGAATGCATACAGATCGATATCCTAAGCATTAGTGAGCTGAAATGAACTGGTATTGGCCATTTTGTATCAATCATATGGTCTTCTATGCTGTTAGTGATAAATTGAAAAGACATTGCATTCGTGTCAAAAACAACATTTCAAGATCTATCCTAAAGTACCATGCTGTCAGTGATAGGATGGTATCCAGACTTCTACAAGGAAGATCAGTTGATACGGCTATTATTCAAATTTACCCACCAACCACTAAGGCCAAAGATGAAGAAGTTGACGATTTTTACAAACTTCTACGGTCTAAAATTGATAAAACATGCACTCAAGATGCATTGATTACTACTGGTGATTGGAATGTGGAAGTTGGAAACAAAGAAAAAGGATCCATATTTGGAAAATACGTCCTTGGTGATAGAAATGACACCAGAGATCTCATGATAGAATTTTGCAAGACCAACAACTTAGTCATGGCAAATTACCTTTTTTCAACAACATAAACAGCAACTATACCTGTGGACCTCGCTAGATGGAACATACAGGAATCAAATTGACTACATTTGTGGAAACACAATGGAGAAGCTCAGTATCATCAGTCAGAAGGAGGCCAGGGGCTAACTGCAGAACAGACCATTAATTGCTGATAGGCAAGTTCAAGTTGAAACTGAAAAATATTAAAATAAGTCCACTGGAGTGAAAGTATGAACCCTAGCATATCCCACCTGAATTTAGAGACCATCTGAAGAATAGATTTGATGGATTGAACACTAATGACTGAAGACCAGACGAGTTGTGGAATGACATCAGGGCATTATACATGAAGAAAGCAAGAGTTCATTAAAAAGACAGGAAAGAAAGAAAAGACCAAAGTGGATGTCAGAAGAGACTCTGAAACTTATTCTTGAACATAGAGTAGCTAAAATGAAAGGAAGGAAAGATGAAGTAAAGAGTTGACCAGAAGATTACAAAGGGTGGCTTGAGAAGACAAGGAAAGCATTATAATGACGTGTGCAAAGGCCTGGAGTTAGAAAACCAAAAGGGAAGAATACGCTCAGCATTTCTCAAACAGAAAGAACTGAAGAAAAAATTCAAGTCTCTGGTTGCAATACTGAAGGATTCAATGGGCAAAATATTAAATGAAACAGGAAGCATCAAAAGAAGATGGAGAATAATACAGAGCCACTGTAATAACAAGAACTGGTCAAAATTCAGTCATTTCAGGAGGTAGCAAATGATCAAGAACCAATGATATTGAAGGAAGAAGTCCAAGCTGCACTGAAGGCATTGGCAAAAAACAAGGCTCCAGGAATTGATGAAATACCAATTAAGATGTTTAAAAAAAGAGATACAACACTGGAAGAGCTCACTCATCTATGCCAAGAAATTTGGAAGACAGCTACCTGGCCAACTGACTAGAAGAGATCTATATTTGTGCTCGTTCCAAAGAAAACGATCCAACAGAATGCAGAAATTTAGTGAACAAGATCGTTAATATGGCGTGCAAGTAAAATTTTGCTGAAGATCATTCAAAAATGGTTGCAGCAGTCATCGACAGGGAACTGCTAGAAATTCAAGCAGGATTAAGAAGAGGATTTGGAATGAGGGCTATCACTGCTGATGTCAGATGCATCTTGGCTGAAAACAGGGAATACCAGAAAGATGTTTACCTGTGTTTTATCGACTATGCAAAGGCATTCGATTGAGTGGATCATAACAAATTATAGATAACATTGAGAAGAATGGGAATTCCAGAACTCTTAGTTGTGCTTATGTGGATCCAACAGGCTGTCGTTCAAACAAAACAATTGGGTACTGTGTGGTTTAAAGTCAGGAAAGGTGTGCGTCACGGTTGTATCCTTTCACTATACTTATTCAATCTGTATGCTGAGCATATAATCTGAGAAGCTGGCTATATGAAGAATGTGGCATCAGGATTGGAGGAAGGCTCATTAACAACATTTGATATGCAGATGACACAACCTTGCTTGCTGAAAGCAAAGAGGACTTGAAGTACATAATGATGAGGATCAAAGCCTACTGCCTTCAGTATGGATTATACCTCCAGATAAAACAAAAATCCTCACAACTGGACCAATAAGCAACACCATGATAAATGGAGAAATCTTGAGGTTGTCAAGCATTTCGTTTTACTTGTATCTACAATCAACGCCCATGGATGCAGCAGCCAAGAAATCAAACACCGTATTGCATCGGGCAAATCTGCAAAAGATTTCTTTAAAGTGTTAAAAAGCAAAGATGTTACTTTGAGGTCTAAGGTACACTTGACCCAAGCCATGGTTTTTTTCAGTTGCCTCATATGGATGTGAAAGCTGAGCAATGAATAAGGAAGACCAAAGAAGCATTGACGCTTTTGAATTATGGTGTTGACGAAGAATATTGAATATACCATGGACTGTCAAAAGAATGAGCAAATCTGTCCTGGAAGAAGTACAGCTAGAATGCTCCTTAGAAGTAAGGATGGCAAGACTATGTCTCAAGTACTTTGGATATATTATCAGGAGGGATCAGTCCCTGGAGAAGGACATCATGCTTGGTAAAGTAGAGGGTCAGAGAGAAAGAGGAAGACCCTCAACAAGATGGATTGACCCAGTGGCTGCAACAATGGGCTCAAGCATACCAATAATTGTGAGGATGATGCAGGACTGGGCAATGTTTTGCTCTGTTATATACAGGATCCCCATGAGTCAGAGCTGACTTAACAGCAATGACAACATAACAACCACACTTCTACTTATTTACCCAGGAAAAATGAAAACTTACATTTACACAAATACAGACATTTTTATAGTAGCTTTATAGTTACCATATAGCAGCTTTTACAGCAGCTTTATAGTTACCAAATAGTGAAACCATCTACATGCCTGTCAACTGCTTACTGAGTCAACAAATTTCAACACATTGATACAATTGACTGTTACTCAGCTACAAAATGAAAAAGTTACTGACACCTATAACAACATGGATGAATCTCAAAAGGTTGTAGATTTATGTTTATATGGCATACTGAAAAAGACAAACGATAGGAACAGAAAACAGAGCAGTGGTTTCCAGAAGTTAGGTTATGGAAAAAGGGATTGACTACCAAGGTGTTCAGCAGAATTTTTTTGGTTTAAAGAAAATGTTATTTATCTTGTCTGTTATTTATCTTGATGATTGTCTGACTGTATACAGTAACCACAACTCATAGATCTGTATACCAAAAAAAGGGTAAATTGTACTCTATGTAAAATTCACATTATTAATTCTGACTTTATAAGAGGAAAAGAATAGATTTTTTTTTTCATGTCTTAATTTGGGGATTGAGGGTTATTTTACTTAAACTATTAAAAGACTGTTTTTAGTCTGAGCTTCGAACCTTTGTGTGGTGCAAATGGTTAACATACTCGGCTGCTAACCGAAAGGTTGAAGGTTTGACTCCACCCAGAGGCACCTGGGAAGCAAAGCCTGGCAACTTACTAAGAAAAAATCAGTCACTGAAAACCCTACAGAGCACACACATGGGGTCACCATGAGTCAGAATTGACTCGATGGCAACTGGCCGGCTTAACATGAATTTTAGGTTTCTTTATCAAGTAAAATTCCTCAAAACTTAGTAGCAATACGTTCTGTTTATTTCTAGTTGGTTACATATACTTGTAACCACATTCAAGGTTCTTTTCTAAACATAGTTCTTAAATCTGATTTTGTTTTTCTTTTCCTTTGTTTCCAAGATCGTTTCTCTCAGTTTACTGATAAATAGTTTTGAGTGGGATGGCACAGGACTGGTTCTCTTTGTTTGACTGAGAACTTCAACTAAGATTTTGTATCTTACATTTTTGTGCTCTTCTTATGTATTGGGAGTACAGAAACAATTGTTCTTCCAACCCTGCAAGGAGCTAAATCTCTCTACTTGCTTTTTATCCTTGCTCTTACATCAGCCAATTTTTCACTCTGTTCATCTCTTTCACGTATTACCTGGTTTAAATCAGCAAATGCTTGCCTTACACATTAATAGTTTGTTTGTTTTCCCATCAATTCATCTAGAACTACAGGCTTAGTATATTTTGACATTAACTTCCAAGTTTATGATGGGTGATAATTTTTGTAATATTTTCTCCATGAAATAACATAGGTCTCCATCTTTCCAGTCTACAATTCCTGACTTTTTTGCCAGTTTGTAAATCAAAGCCACATGATTTTTCTGACACTACTCATTTATTTTAACATTTTCTGTATGGCTTGGGTTGTCCTGTGTATTTTATCTTAAAAGAAATAAATAAATACTCAGGTTTATCACACATAAACTCATTTAGTTTATTGCAAGGTAGCCATGGGAAGGCACACATTCAATTAAGACCAGAGAAGCAGGACGAAATAAAGTTATTTCAATAATTAGAGTCCAAATCTTTAGACTTCAGGCATTTACCTAATGAGTGGTCTCAGGAGAAAGGCTTGAACCACAGCTCAAGCTTGGCGGAGGTCACTCGTAGCTGAGATTGAAAGTCAGTGGCAGTGGGCGAAGTCTCAGCCTTTGTCTCTGGCAGACTCTCTGTCTTCAGAGAGAGAGAGTCTAGGGAGAGATGTTTGCCTGTGCCTTTTCTTGTTGAATAAGCCAAAGTCTAGGGTATATATGTGATTTTCTCACCTTGACCTCCCACAATAGGGCCCCAGTGATGTCATGTTTAACAAAGGCTAGTATGTTACAAAGGAGCCCTCGCAGTGCAATGGTTAGCATTTGGCTGCTGACTGAAAGGCTGATGGTTTGAACTCGCATAGTGGCTCTATGTGATCTGCTCCGTAAAGATTACAGCCTAGTAAATCTGATAGGGCAGTTCTACTCTGTCACATGGGGTCGCTATGAGTCAAAAATTAACTCCACAGCACCCAACAACAGTAACAGCATGTTACATTGTCTCTCCAAGATCAGAGAGTAGCATTTTTTTCTTTAAGGTTAGAGATTACAGGCGTTGTTTATGACTTATTTAATGTCTCAAGATATAGGAGCCCTGGTGAGGCAATGAATGGTTAAAGTGCTCGGCTGCTAACCGAAAGGTTGACAGTTCGAATCCACCAGCTGCTCCGTGGAAAAAAGATGTGGCAATCTACTTCTGTAAAGATTTATGTCCTTAGAAACTCTATGGGGCAGGTTTACTCTGTCCTCTATGGTTGCTATGAGTTGGAATCTACTCGACGACAATGGGTTTGGTTTTTTGCTTGAATGTCTCAAGGCCACCTTACAGTGATTTAGTTATAGGTCATATTTTCTTATATCACAGCAGAGATTAAGGGGTTTATTTATGACTTAATGTCTCAAGTCCACCTTACAGAGATTTAGTTATATGTTGCATTTTCGTTTTTCACACTATGCAGATACAAAACTAACTCAGAGAGATTATTTACAACATACTTCACCTATTTCTACTTTTCTACAGAAAAACATATTTCTTATAAGAGACTTATACTTACTTGGTTTGAGAGTACTACAGAAGCATACGTAACAGTGACTTATACACACTCCTTGACCCAGCCTGGGGGAGACAAAGTAGGGTTCCTGGAGGGGTTGCCATCAGAGTTAAGACTGGAGGTAGAAAGAGGAGCAACTTGAGTGAAGGAGTAGAGAGACTATGCATGCAAGAGAACAGAACAAGATATGTAAAGACTTGGAAGTAGGAAAACTCAAGGTGCATTTATAGCCTGTAAATTGGAGTGAAATCCCTGGATGGTACAAATGGTTAATGTGCTTGGCTGCTAACTGAAAGGTTGGCAGTTTGAGTCCACCCAGAGGCATCTTGGAAAAAAGGCCTGGTGATTTACTTCCAAAAAATCAGCCATTGAAAATCCTGTGGAGCCCAGTTCTACTCTGACACATATGGGCTCACAATGAGTCAGAATCACCTCACCAGCAACTGGTTTTTGGCTTAAGGTGAAGAGAAGACTGCGGAGAGTGCTGATGAAGACGGGGTGGCAGAAACATAATGAGAGCTCTTCCAGGTGCTCGACGTCTTAGTGCTGTTATTGGTCAGACATATGAGAAGGTCACATTTGGGTAATTTGAAGAAAATCTAAGTGCAGTAACAAAATGGTGAGAGAGGAGAAATAGAAAATGGAACAATTTCAATTCTATTATTCTGTAAAAGAAATGCCTTTCATAGCAGTTGTCACTGTATTTGTTGGCTCAACTCTCAGTACGTCAGCTGCCAAGTGTATAAGAGGAACCAACTTTTCAATGTTTCAGATATAGTTATTATTTCAGAATCTATATATGCCTGCTTGTATGACATTTTACTGACTGTCTATGAAAGAGTGCAGAAATACTAATTAAATTCAAGTCTTACTTAGGATTATTCAAAAACTTCCCTGAGTAAGATTCCTTGAAGAGATTTCCTTAAAGTGATGATTTAAAATTATTTATTACACCTGATTAATTAAGCTAATGTTTTATTCTGCCAACTCTGCTTTGCCCTTGTTAATTTGTAGCAAGTTAATGGGCCAATTATGCCCCTTTGCTCATTTCTGAGTATAATGATTTTATAAGTACTTCTGTGTGATTTTCAGGATGATCAAGTCCAGAATTCTACTGACTGTCAGAAATATGAAGCTTAAAGCAGAATTCAAAAGTGGGTTGGTGATGACACTTAGTAGAATTATAGTCAGCTTTCATGTGAGTACCTTTGTAAGGATCAAACTTAATAATACTTCCATGAATATAAAAGGTGGCTCAGCGAATACAAAAAAGAGCTATTTCTGACAGTCCTCTGGGTTTACTCTGTGAATGTTTTTACGGGCTCCCAGTGTTGATGGTTCAGTGGTAAAATTCTTGCCTTTCATGCAGGAGACCCAGGTTTGACTCCTGCCAAAGCACCTTGCGTGCAGCCAAAGCCACTATGCCTCTGTCTATCACTGGAGGCTTGTATGATGCTATGATGCTCACCGAGTTTCAGTGGAGCTTCCAGACTAAGATGGACTAGGAAGAAAAGCCTGCGGATCTACTTCCAAAACAATCAGCCAATGAAAACTATGGATTACAATGATCTGATCTGCAACCAACCATGAAGATAGCGCCGGACCAAGCAGTGTTTTATTCCCTTGTGTGACAGTAACGATGTCTGTTCCTGGGATGATCACACACTGCCTTCTCAGTCCCACAGCCTTTGGTGGTCTTTTAAAGCACAGGACTGACTCATGGTCTTCAGACACCTTTGTAAATGGTGGTCCCTTCCTATCCCGTTACCCTGTGTCATGTCCTTCACAGCATTAATCAGTCTCTGAACTAATCGTGTTTGTTGATAGCATGTTTATTTTCAATGGCTTCCCACTGGAATGCAGACTCCAGTGTGTCTTATCCATCATTGTATCACCAGTGCTTAGCACAGGATCTGGATGTATTAAGTGATTAATAAGAATAGTTAAATAAGCACATGAATGAATAGGGCCACAAGTAATTGATATCGTGTGCAGCATTGTCTTTATCATCATCATCATCAACTAGAAATATTTACTGAGCCCCTGTGTGCGGCACGCTGACTTTTCTCAGCTGCAGTGGCCATGCTCATGTGACACTGTAGCAGACATCGCCAAAATAGATTTCAGCCAAGAATCATACCTGATTAAAAATTGTCTTCAAACCTGTTTTTGGAGTCCATGCCATCGGATTCTCTCATGAATAAACTTATAATGAAGCCATCTTTGTGTAAAGGTATTAAGCATCCACTCTAGACATGCTCTGTGCTCCTAAAGAGCATTAAAGCAAAATACCACCTTTCATCATACAAGACTCAGCATCAACATCACACTCTTTTGCATAGAAGCAATTATTTAAATGAAGTAATATTCCTGATCAAATTAGGATTAGATGCTATCAAAAATTATGTAGAGTGTTATTTAAATATAATTAACTGATATGTGCAGGATGCAATAGTAGTAAGTATGTGTCACATTTAATTTTCATTCCTTGAACTTTATGTAGCTTTCTTTTTCCCCAGGTGAGAATTGTCTACATGAATCCTGCATTATGGAAAGCTTTTGTAAAAGCTTTTCATTGCATTTTCTTTCTAAAGGTGTTGGCTTCATGGTTAGGGCCTGGGAATTGAAAGGGCCCAATGAAGACTAATATCCCTCAAGTTGAGAAGCATTTCCTATGCTAGGTCTGTGCTTTCCTTTGAGCTGAATGAGGTCAATACAGAATAATTTAAAACTAAGGTGTTTGGCTGTTTTTCCATGAGAGTTTTTGAGATCTTCCAAAAATAAGCAGTAGAAAGAAACTTACTATTCAATTCATTCTCTTGTTGTGGATTGTCTGGAGCTTGGCGTTCTAACCTCTTATTTCAAAGTGTGATATTAAACTATCTTTCTACTTTGTTTCTCTTTTATATAATATCTTATGATTTTGGTGAAAGTTTACACAGCAAAGTAGGTTACCATTTAACAATTTCTATACATATTTTCATTGACATTGGTTGCATTTTTTCACAATGTGTCAACATTCTCATTATTTCTGCTCTGGGCTGTTGATTTCCATTAATCTAGTTATCTGCCTTCTCTTACCTTCTCATCTTTGCTTAGAGTAACTGTTAACCATTTGGTCTCATATAGATGATTTGGTTTAAAGGAGTACAGTACTCATGGATGATATTGTTTATTTTATAAGCCAATCTGTTATTTAGCTGAAAGCTGGAAGCAGTTTCAGTTCAAAGTTTAAGGGGTGTCTCAGGGCAAAAGTCTTGGGGGTTCCTCTAGTCTCACCAGGTCCCTTAGGTCTGGCCTTTTTGAAGAACTTGTTTTGTTCTGCATTTTTCTCCCATTCTATCTGGGGCCATCTATTGTGTCCCTGGTCTGAACTGTCGGTAGTGGTAGCCTGGTTCTAGTTCTTCTGGTCTCAGGATAGATGAGGCTGTGGCTTGTGTAGACAATTAGCCCTGTGGACTAGTCTTTTCTCTGAGACTTTGGTTTTTCTTTTTCTCTATTGCTCCTAACAAGTAGAGACCCATAGTTGTATTTGAGATGGCTGCTCACAAGCTTTTAAGACCCAAGATGCTGCTCACCTTGCTAAGATGCAGAATGTAAACTGAGTTGTTCCATGAGACTAAGGACCTAAGCCTTCAAGCCCCCCACAAATTCTTGCAAGGTGTTTGGTTATGTCTGAGAAACATTTGTAACTGTGTGCTTTATGAGTATATCTGTGTGCACACACATATCTGTGCATGCATGTTTATATAGATGCTTCTATCTGTGCACACATATGCACTCACCTGTACCTCCCCATACACATATTCTTATACATGTACATGTGTGACCATACACTCATTTTTTTTTTTATTATTGTTGGTGCTGTTGTCAAATCATGTATGTCAAATTCTTTAACAAAAACATCCCCTAGCTGGTAACGGGGAACCCAAGGTCGAGAAGGTAGTGCTTTGACATGTTGTGGGGTTGTTAATCAAAGCTGTAAAACAAAGTGTATTAACTATTTAATGAGAAGCTAGTTGTTCTGTAAACCTTCATCTAAAGTACAATAAATTAAAAAAAAAAAAAAGACCTAGGGATTAAAAAAAAGAATCCTTTTATTTTTGGCATTTCTTAGTGGCATTGTTTACTTTAGTCAAGCTGTGCTCATTATATCTGCATTCTGTGCTACTTTTCCCATCACCAAAAATAATAAGTATTTACAGTCTAGAGTGTGAATCACCCTTCACCCTCACCCATCCCTGGTATCTGTATATATACACCTATTCTTGTCTTCTTATAAAAGTGAGATCGTGCAATGTTTGTCCTTATGTGATTGACTTATTTCACTTAGCATTATGTCCTCCAAATCCATCCATGTTATAATATGTTTCATGGACTCACCATTGTTCTTAATGGCTGCATGTTTCTCCATTCTATGTGTGTACCATACTTTGCGTATCCATTCATCCCCTGAAGGGCACTTAGGCTATTTGTTTTTGTTGCTGTTGTCGTTGTTTTTACTATCATGAATAATGCTGCAATGGACATAGGTGTGCGTATGTCTGTTCTTGTCACTTCTATTCGGTCTCTAGGGTATATATCTAGAAGTGAGATTGCTGGGTCATAGGGTAGTTCTATTTCTGGCATTTTGAGAAAGTGCCATACCATTTTCCATAGTGTTGCACCAGGTTACATTCCCACAGCAGTGCATAAGGGTTTCAAGCTCCCCACATCCTCACCAGCTTTTGTTGTTTTCTGTTTTTTCATTCAGTGTCATTTTAGCAGGGGTGATATGCTGTCTCATTGTAGTTTTAATTTGCATCTATCTAATTGCTAACGATTTCATGCATTTGAATTATGGTGTCGGTGAAGAATATTGAATATACCATGGACCGCCAGAAGAACAAACAAGTCTGTCTTGGAAGAAATACAGCCAGAGTGCTCCTTGAAAGCAAGGATGGTGAGACTTCATCTCACATACTTTGGACATGTAGTCAGGAGGGACCAGTACCTGGAGAAGGACATCATGCTTGGTAAAGTAGAGGGCCAGCGAAAAAGAGGAAGACCCTCAATGAGATGGATGGACACAGTGGCTAGAACAATGAGCTCAAACATAGCAATGATTGTGAGGATGGCACAAGACTGGGCAATGTTTTCGTTATGTTGTACACAGGGTCACTATGAGTCGGAACTGCTTTGATGGAACCTAACAACACCCACCACAAATGGCTAACGATAGTGAACATCTTTTCATGTGCTTGTTGGCCACTCTAATATCCTTTATGGTGAAATGTCTGTTCATGTCTTTTGCCCATTTTTAAACGGGGTTCTTTGTCTTTTTGTTGTTGAGTTGTTGAAGTTTTCTATATATTTTACAGATTAGAACCTTATTGGATATATCATTCCTGAAGATTTTTTCCCAGTCTATAGGTTATCATCTTACTCTTTGAATAAAGTCTTTTGATGAGCATCAATATTTAATTTTTATGAGGTTCCAGTTATCTGCTTTGCTTTCTGCTGTTCCTGCATTTCTAGTTGTGTTTGTTAGTTTATTTTTTTTAAAAAAATTAGATCCCATAGTTTTGTCCATAAGTATTCTTTCAATAACTTTATATTTCTAGGTTTAACAGTTAGGTCTGTGACCAATTTTGAGTTAGTTTTTATGTATGGTGTGTGGTATGGATCTTGTTTAATTTTTCTGCAAGTTTTGCTAGCACCATGTATTTTAAAGACATTGCTTCTACACCACTGGAGGGATTTTGACCCCTTGTTCAAAATCAGTTGTCCAGAAATGGAAGAATTATTTCCTGGTTCTCAGTTCTCTTCCACTGGTCTATGTGTCTATCATTGAACCGGTACCAGGTGGTTTTGATAACTCTAGCTGTGTGGTGTGTTTGAAGTTGAGGAGTGTGAGGCCTATTGCTTTGATTTCGTTCTTCAATATTGCTGGCTATTCGGGGCCTCTTTCTTTTCCAAATAAAGTTGGTCATTAGTTTTTCTATTTCTGTAAAGAAGGCTTTGGGATGTGTATTGGGATTGCATTATATCTGTAGCTTATCTTAGGTAGTACTGACATTTTCACTGTATTAAGTCTTCCAATCCATTGCAGTAGCAGTTTGTAATTTTTTTTTTATTTTTGTTTATTGTTGTAGTTTAAATGAAGTTTACATTTCAAGTTAGTCTCCCGTACTAAAATTTATACACACACTGTTATGTGACCCTAATTGCTCTCCCCATACTGTGACAGCACACTTCTCCTTTCCACTCCTGATTTCCCATGTCTATTCAACCACCTCCTAGTCCTCTCTATCTTCCCGTCTCACCTCCAGACAGAAGCTGCGTACTTAGTCTCTTGTATCTACTTGAGGTAAGAGGCACACTCCTCACGAGTATTACTTTATGTCCCACAGTTAAGTCCAATCCCTGTCTGAAGAGTTGGCCTCAGAAATTGTTTTAGTTCTGAGCTGATAGAGATAGAGAATTCAGGAGCCATGTTTTCCGGGATTCCTCCAGTCTCATTCAGACCATTAAGTCTGGTCTTCTTACTAAGATTTGAGTTCTGCACCCCACATTTCTCCTGCTCCATCTGGGACTCTCTGTTGTGTTCCCTGTCACGGCAGTCATTGGTGGTAGCTGGGCACCATCTAGTTCTTCTGGTCTCAGGCTGATGAAGTCTCTGGTTTATGTGGCCCATTCTGTCTCTTGGGCCAATTCTCTCCTTGTTTCTTTGGTGTTCTTCATTCTCCTTTACTCCAGGTGGCTGGGACCAATTGATGCATCTTAGATGGCCACTTGCAAGCTTTTAAGATCCCAACTGCCACTCACCAAAGTGGGATGCAGAACATTTTCTTAATAAGTTTGTTATGCCAATTGACCTAGAAGTCCCCAGAAAGCATGGTCCCCAGATTCCTAACCCTGCTATGCTGTCCCTCAAAGTGTTTGACTGTATTCAGGAAAGTTCTTAGCTTTGGTTTAGTCAAGTTGTGCTGACTTCCCCTATAGTGTGTGCTGCCCTTCCCTTCATCTAAGATAATTCTTATCTAATATCTAGTTAGTAAATAACCCTCACCATCCCACCCCACCCTTGTAACCATCAAAGAATGTTTTCTTCTGGGTTTAAACCTTTTCTTGAGTTCTTAAAATAGTGGTCTTATACAATATTTGCCCTTCTGTGACTGACTATATTCACTCAGCATAATGCCCTCCAGATTCTTCCATGTTATAAGAGGTTTCACGGCTTCATCGTTGTTCTTTACCGTTGTGTAGTATTCCATTGTATGGATATACAATACTTTGTTTTTCCATTCGTCTGTTGATGGGCACCTAGGTTGTTTCTATCTTTTTCCTATTGTAAATAGTGCTGCAATGAACATGGGTGTGCATATATTTATTCGTGTGACGGCTCTTATTTCTCTAGGATATATTCCAAGGAGCGGGATAGATGGGTCATATGGTACTTCTATTTCTAGATTTTTAAGGAAGCACCAAATCAATTTCCAAAGTGGTTGTACCATGTTACATTCCCACCAACAGTATATAAATATTCCAGTTTCTCCACAACCTCTCCAGCATTTATTACTTTGTGTTTTTCAGATTAATGCTAGCCTTGTTGGGGTGAGATGATATCTTATTGTAGTTTTGATCTTCATTTCTCTAATGGCTAATGATTGTGAGCATTTCTTCATGTGCTTATTAGCCACCTGAATATCTTCTTTGGCAAAGTGCCTGTTCATATCCTTTGCCCATTTTTTAAATGGCTTCTTTGTCTTTTTGTTGTTGAGGTTTTGCAGTATCTTGTAGATTTTAGAGATTAGACGCTGATCGGATTTGTTGTAGCCAAACATTTTTTCCTAGTCTGTAGGTTGTCTTTTGACTGTTTTGGTGAAGTCTTTTGATGAGCACAAGTGTTTGATTTTTAGGAGCTCCCACTTATTTAGTCTCTCTTCTGGTGTGTGTGCATTTTTACTTATGGTTCATATTCTGTTTATGCCATGTATTAGGGCTCCTAGCGTTGTCCCTATTTTTTCTTGCATGATCTTTATCGTTTTCAATTTTATGTTTAGGTCCTTGATCCATTTTGATCCTTGATCCCTGGTCCTTGATCCAGTTTTTGTGCATGGTGTGAGGTATGGGTCTTGTTTCAGTTTTTTACAGATGGATATCCAGTTATGCCAGCAACGTTTGTTAAAGACACTGTCTTTTCCCCAATTAATGGACTTTGAGCCTTTGTCAAATATCAGCTGCTCATAGGTGGATGAATTTATGTCTGGATTCTCAATTCTGTTCCATTGGTCTATGTATCTGTTGTTGTACCA
>NW_004444137.1:267970-275602 GCF_000243295.1 Trichechus manatus latirostris | reverse complement strand
CATAAAACAGCATGTGTGTTACTGTTACATGAGAAACTATCTGTTCTGTAAGCCTTCACCTGAAGTACAATAAAATATTAAAAAAAAAAAATGCTGTTGGAATTTGAATTGGGATTGCATTGTATCTTAGATAACTTTGGGTAGAATTGACATTTTCATAATGTTGAGTCTTCCTATCCATAAGCAAGGTATGTACTTCCACTTATGCAGGTCTCTTTCGGTTTCTTGCAGTAATGTCTTATAGCTTTCATTGTATAGGTCTTTTACATCTCTGGTTAGATTTATTCCTAAGTATTTTATCTTCTTTGGGGCTATTGTAAATGGTATTGCTTTGGTGATTTCCTCTTTGAGGTTCTCTTTGTCAGTGTAATGGAATCTAACTGGTTTTTGTATGTTTATCTTGTATCCTGAAACTTTGCTGAAATCTTCTATTAGTTCCAGTAGTTTTCTTGTGGATTCTTTGGAATTTTCTGTGTATAAGATCATATCATCTGCAAATAGAGATACTTTGACTTCTTCCCTACCAATTTGGATGCACTTTATTTCTTTTTCTAGCCTAATTGCTCTGGCTAGGACCTCCAGAACACTGTTGAATAAGGGTGGTGATAGAGGGCATCCTTGTCTGGTTCCTGCTCTCAAGGGGAATGCTTTCAAAGTCTCTGCACTTAGGATGATGTTGGCTGTTGGCTTTGTATAAATGCCCTTAGTTATATTGAGGAATTTCCCTTCTATTACTATTTTGTTGAGAGTTTTTATCACGAATGGGTGTTGGACTTTTTCAAATGCCTCTTCTGCATTAATTGGTAAGATCAAGCGGTTCTTGTCTTTTGTTTTGATGGATTACGTTGATTGTTTTTCTAATGTTGAACTGTCCCTGCATACCTGGTATAAATCCCACTTGATCCTGGTGAATTATTTTTTTGACATGTTGCTGAATTCTACTTGCTAGAATTTTATTAAAGATTTTTGTGTGAATGTTCATGAAGGATATCAGTCTGCAATTTTCTTTTTTTGTGATGTCTTTACCAGGTTTTGGTATCAGGGTTACACTGGCTTCATAGAATGAGTTTGGAGTATTGCATCCTCTTCTATGCTCTGAAATACCCTTACTAGTAGTGGTGTTAACTCTTCTCTGAAAGTTTGGTAGAATTCTCCAGTGAAGCCCTCTGGGCCAGGGCTTTTTTCTTTGTTGTTAGTTTTTTAATTACCTTTTCAATCTCTTCTTTTGTTATGGGTTTATTTAGTTGTTCTACCTCGGTTTGTGTTAGTTTAGCTAGGTAGTGAGTTTCTATAAATTTGTCCATTTCCTCTAGGTTTTCAAATTTGTTAGAGTACAATTTTTTACAGTATTCTGTTATGATTCTTTTACTTTCAGTTGGGTGTGTTGTGAGATTATCCATTTCATGTCTTATATGGGTTATTTGTTTCCTCTCCTGTTTTTCTTTTGTCAGTTTGGCCAATGGTTTATCAATTTTGTTGATCTTTTCAAAGAACCAGCTTTTGGTCTTGTTAACTCTTTCAATTGTTTTTTTCTATTCTCTACTTCATTTAATTCTTCTCTAATTTTTATTATTTCCTTTCTTCTGGAGCCTGAGGGCTCATTTTGCTGCCCTCTTTCTACTTGTTCCAGTTGTAGGGTTAATGTTTTGATTATGGCCCATTCTTCTTTTTGGATGTGTACATTTATTGCTATAAACTTACCTCTGAGCACTGCTTTTGCTGTGTCCCAAAGGTTCTGGTAGGATGTGTTTTCAGTCTCATTTGATTCTATGAATTTCTTTATTCCAGCCTTAATTTCTTCTGTAACCCAGTAGTTTTTGAGCAAGGTGTTGTTCAGTTTCCATGTGTTTGACTTTTTCCCTTGCTTTTTCTGTTATTGATTTCTACTTTTATGGCTTTATGGTCAGAAAAGATGCTTGGTAATATTTTGATACTTTGGATTTTGTTAAGGCTTGCTTTATGGCCTAATATGTGGTCTATTCTGGAGAATGTCCTGTGTGTATTGGAAAAGAAAGTATACTTGGCAGCTGTTGGGTGGAATGTTTGGTTTATGTCTATGAGATCAAGTTGGTTGACTGTAGCTTTTAGATCCTCTGTATCTTTGTTGAGATTCTTTCTGGATGTTCTATCCTTCACAAAACGTGGTGTGTTGAAGTCTCCTACTACTATTGTGGATCTATCTCTCTTTTCAATGCTGTTAGAGTTTGTTTTATGTATTTTGGAGCCCTGTCATTGGATGCTTAAATATTTATTATAGTTATGTCCTCCTGGTGTATTGACCCTTTAATCGCTATATAGTGTCCTTCCTTATCCTTTGTGGTGGGTTTTATTTAAAGTCTATTTTGTCTGAGTTTAATATTGCCACTCCTGCTCTTTTTTGAGTGTTGTTTGCTTGATATATTTTTTCCATCCTTTTAGTTTTAGTTTGTTTGTGTCTTTAAGTCTAAGGTGTGTCTCTTGTAGGCAACATATAGACTGATCATGTTTTTTTACCCAATCTGCCACTCTCTGTCTCTTTATTGGTGTGTTTAGTCCATTTACATTCAGTGTAATTATTGACAGGTATGAGGGTAGTGCTGTCATTTTGATGTATTTTTTGTGTGGTGTTGACAGTTTTTTTGTAGCACTTAATTTTCTGTGCTGAGTTGTTTTCCTTTACATGTTTTCTCTTCATCTTTTTCATTGTTGTTGATTTTGTACTTGCTGAGTCTTTATATTTTTCTAGTTTTTTATTTTGACTCGCAGGATTGTTAGTTTCCTTTGTGGTTCCCTTAATATTTACACCTATTTTTCTAAGTTTATACCAGTCTTTTATTTCTTTTATTGCCTTGATCTCCTCTCCCTATGAAAAATCTATGTCGACATTTTTTAAGTCCCTCTTTTTTGTTTTAATGTTGTTATTTTTTACATATTGACATCTGTTTCCCTATTTTCAGTGTTTTAGCTTTGGTTTATTTTTGTGAATTCCCTATCTGTGTTGATATCTGGTTGCTCTGTCCTGTGTTCTAGTCTTGGGTTGTTATCTGATGTTATTGATTTTCTAACCAGAGGACTCCCTTTAGTATTTCCTGTAATTTTGGTTTGGTTTTTGCAAATTCCCTAAACTTTTGTTTATCTAGAAATGCCCTAATTTCACCATCATATTTGAGAGACAGTTTTGCTGGATATATAATTCGTGGCTGGCAATTTTTTTCCTTCAGGGTTTTATATATGTCATCCCATTGTTTTCTTGCCGGCATGGTTTCTGCTGAGTAGTCCAAGCTTATTCTTATTGATTCTCATTTGTAAATGACTTTCCATTTATCCCTAGTTGCTCTGAAAATTCTCTTTATCTTTGGTTTTGGCAAGTTTGATTATAATATGTCTTGGTGACTATCTTTTGGGATTTACCTTATTTAGGGTTCAATGAGCATCTTGGATAGATATCTTGCCATCTTTCATGATACCAGGGAAGTTCTCTGCCAACAAATCTTCAACAATTCTCTCTGTATTTTGTATTATCCCCCCGGTTCTGGTACTCCAATCACTTGTAGGTTATTCCTCTTGATAGAATCCCACATAATTCTTAGGGTTTCTTCATTTTTTTTTTTTTTAACCTTTTTATTTGATTTTTCCTCAAATAAGTTGGTGTCAAGTGCTTTATCTTCAATCTCACTAATTCTGACTTCCATTGCCTCAATTCTGCTCCTATGACTTTCTATTGAGTTGTCTAATTCTGAAATTTTATTGTTAATCTTCTGGATTTCTGATTTCTGTCTCTCTATGGATTCTTGCAGCCTGTTAAATTTGTCATTATGCTGTTCTCTAATCTTTAATTTCCTCTATTGCGTTTTTTGCATTTTGCTTAATTTCCTTCCTAATTTCTTGAAGAGTTCTGTATATTAATATTTTCTATTCTGCCTCTGGTCATTCCAAGAAATTTTCCTGTTCTGGAAAATTTCTTGATTCTTTATTTCTGCAGCTTGCTGAAGCCATCATGGACCACCTCTTTATGTGATTTGATATTGACTGTTGTCTCTGAGCCATCAGGAAGTTAGTATATTTATTTATTTTATGTTTGCTTACTGTGTCGTAGCTTCTTGTTTTGTTTTGATATGCCCAAATAGGCTGCTCATGTGGGTTAGCTTGATTATTGGCACCATTGAAGCTCTAATGTCCTGTCACCAGGTGGTTAGATCTGTTACTAGGTATGTGAGCTCAGGAGTCTGCCCACTCCTCCTGTATGGATTCAGTTCAGGTGCCCAGGTAGATAGCCACCAAGTGGGTGGTGTAGGTTCTCACATACAGTCTGAGACAGGCATGGGTGATTGGTGTAGGCACAGGCATCTAGCTGCAGCAGGGGGACACACTCTGAGCAAGGCAGGAGGCTGACAGCCACCCCTGAGTGTCCAGGAGGAAGGCGTGTCCCTGTTCCTTAAAGCGTGTAGGTGGGTGGGTTTTGCAGCTGGACTATGAACACCCAGTGCTGTTGGCTATAAGGACTGGGGGGAACCTCTTATTCTTGGGCCCCTATTGCAGGTAGCTAGGTGGTGTGGGTGGAGCCACCAGCCCTCAGGCCCCTGATGTGGGAAGGTGAAGACCCCGCTTAATGGTCAGAGTAGTGTCAAATGTCAAGAACCTGCCACTTCACAGCTGAAACAGTTCAAGTTAGACTTCGGGTATACACCCTGTTGTACTGCGATAATGAGGGCCTACGCTACTGAGATGGACCCACACAAGTCTCTGCAAAGGGAAAGGCACTCAAAGTCCATGGATCCCTTATGCCTGTGTCCAGGCCAAGGAGCTGTGCTTACCCTGATTTCCTGGCTTAGGGGAGCCGGCAGTTTATTTTTTCCCCCATTCGTTAGTTTGTTCACTCACCAAGGCCAGGAGAATGGCTCAGGGTGTGTGATGGATCCTACTTCCAGCCCTGGGGACTTGGAAATTACAAAGCCGGCCCATGACCCAGTGCAGAGCAGGGAGTGGGGAGATAAACGGGAGAGAGGTTTTTCCCTGAAAGGGGTGTTTTTGATCCGTGCAGTAGGCCAGACGCAAATACTTATCTTTCAGCAATCGAGGGCTGCTTCTCACTGGTTCTGTGTGGCCGAGTAGAGTCTCTGGTGCTGGGTCTCTCCCGGTGTGGAAATCACGCCTCCTAAGCACAGCTGCTTGCCTGCCTCATCGTTCACCCCAGAGCTGCCCAGGCCTGAAGGCTCAGGCTCTTGCTGGCTCAGGTCTGGCAACTCCTTGCTGCTTCTGAACCATCTCTCCCTCCCCCTGCCACTCAGTCCTGTTCCTCAACTCTGCCTTTGATGTTCAGGGCTCCCAGATTGCCACATAGAATTGAATCACTTTTTTTGGGGGGGGGTCTTTGTTGTAACAGGGTCCACCAGAAGTGTCTGACTACTTCGCCGTCTTGGCCCTGCCTCCTTTTCTTGAAACTTTGTGCATTTTACATTTAGCTGTGTGATCCATTTTGAGTTAATTTTTGCATAAAGTGTGTTACTGATTTTGTGACAAGCCTGTTAATAATTTAATGTCTATGGGATCATTAATGATCTCCCCTCTTTCATTCTTGGTATTGGTAATTTGTGTCTTCTCTCCTTCATCTCTTGATTACCCTGACTAGAAGATTAAAAAAATTATTTATCTTTTCAAAGAGCCAGCTTTATTTCATTGATTTTCTCTATTTGTTTTCTGTCCTGCATCAATTTATGCTGTAATTTGTTTTATTATTTCATTTCTTCTGCTTTCTTTTGGCTTAATTTGCCTTTCTCTACTGTGATAAGGTGGAAACTTAGTTACTTATTTTGAATTTTTCTTCATTTCTAATGTACACATTCAGTGCTATAAATTTCTCTCTAAACACTGTTTTAGCTGCATACCACAAATTTTGATATGTTGTACTTTGATTTTCATCTAGATTAATTTTTTTTCTAATTTCCCTGAGATTTCTTCTTTGACCCATAGGTTATTTAAAGGTATATTGTTTAATCTCCAAATATTTTGAGATTTTTCAGCTATCCTTCTGTTATTGGTTTCTATTTTAATTCCAGTATGATCTCAAAATGTATTTTGTATGACTTCTATTCTGTTCTTTCAAGCTTGCTGTGGTTTGTTTTAGAGCAGAGAATATTGTCTTTCTTAGTGAACATTCCATGTGCATTTCATAAAAATGCATATTCTGCTGTTGTTAGTTGGGATGCTGTATAAATGTTAATTAGTTCAAACTGATTCATAGTGCTCTTCAGTTCATCTGTATTCTATCTGGTTTCTGTTTACTTTTCCATCACTTATTGAGAGAGGAGTGTTGAAATCTCCAACTACATCTGTAGATTTTTCTATTTTTCCTTTCAGATTTATCGTCTTTGCCTTATGTATTTTGGTTCTCTGTTATTATATGTGTACATGTTTAGGATTGTTGTGTCTTCTTGGAGAACTGACTCCATTATCACTATGTAGTGCATGTCTTTTCCTTTGATAATCTTCCTTGTTCTGGAGTCTAATTTGTCTGAAATTATTATAGCTACATTACCTTCCTTTTTATTGGTGTTTCCATGGTAGACCTTTCTCCTACCCTTTACTGTTTAAGCTACCTAAACCCATAGTTGTTGAGCCAACTCCAACTCATAGCGACTCTATAGGACAGAGTAGAGTGGCTCTATAGGGTTCCCAAGGCTGTAAATCTTTATAGAAGCAGACTGCTACATCTTTCCCCAGTGGAGTGGCTGGTGGATTCGAATCACTGACCATTTGGTTAGCAGCCTAGTATTTAACCACTGTGTCACCAGGGCTCCTCTAACAAAAGTCACTGCCATCAAGTTGATTCTGACTCATAGTGACCCTATAGGACAGAGTAGAAGTACCCCATAGGGTTAATATGGGCCTAGCCTCTCTGGTTGTATTGCACCATGGCTTCTACCTAACTCCGTATATTTAAAGTTTGTTTCTTGTAGACATCACATAGTTAGGTGTTGCTTTTTTATTTGCTCTGACAATCTTTGTTCACTAAGTTGTGTGTTAATCATCTTTGAAATAATTATTGATATGATGAATTTAAAATCTATCGTCTTACTGTTTTCTTTCTTTTCCATTTGTTCTTTGCTTCTTTTTACTCCTTTTTCTGCCTTCTCTAGACCTATTAGAGCATTTTTTATGATACTGTTTATCTCTTCTGTTGATTTTTTATTCATACATTTTGGAAGAAAATTTCTGTGGTTGCCCTAGATTTACAATACACATTTTAAAATAATCTGAGTCTACTTTCATTTAGTATTACATGACATCTCATGTTCTGTAAGTACCCAATTCTGTGTCATGTATCTCACTTTTACATATGCTATAAACATTCAATACATCGTTACTATTATTGCTTTAGACAGTTATCATTTACAAAATTAAAAATAAGAAAAGCACATTTTATCTTCATTTATTCCATTTCCAAAGGTCTTTATTTATTTGTATAGTTGCACATTTCTTACCAAATAACATGCCTTCTGCCTGAGGAACTTTCATTAACATTGCTTGAAGGCTAGGTATGTTGACAATCAAATCCTTCAGTTTTTGTTTGTCTGAGAATCTCTTTATTTCTGCTTCACTTTTAGAGGATATTATATAGATATATATATATATATACGGGTTAAGAGGGCTTTG
>NW_004444137.1:204916-267870 GCF_000243295.1 Trichechus manatus latirostris | reverse complement strand
CTACTGTAATTATGCCCTTTGTTTCTCTGTAGGTAATGTGTTTCCCTCCACTCTGGTTGCCCTCAATATTCTGTCTTTGGTTTTCAATAGTTTGAATATGATATGCCTAAGGTTTTCATTTGTTGTGCTTGTTGCTGTTGTTTTGTTTTTGTATTTATCCTTCTTGGTCTTCTCTGAGTTTCTCTGTGGTTTATTGCCTATCATTAATTTTAATAATTCTCAGTTATAATTTCTTCAAATATTTTTTCTGTCCCATTCTTTCTTTCTTATTCTCCTCCTGGGATTCCAATTGCATGTCTGTTACACTATTTTTTTTTTTAATTGTACCACAGTTCTTAGAGTCTCTGTTTTGTTTTTTCTTTTTATTACTATTTTTTTTCTTTCTCTTTGAATTTCAGTTGAGAAATTTCTATTGACTTATCTTTAAGTTCCTTGATTCTTTCCTTGGCCATGTTGAGTCTATTGATGAAACTGATAAAGGCAGTCCCTAATTCTGTTAAATGTTTTTGATTTCTAACATTTCATTGGATACTTTCTTATATTTTACAGATCTGTGCTGAAATTGCTTATCTCATTTTGCATGTTGTCTACATCTTTCATTAGAGCCCTTATTATATTAATCATTGTTATTTAAATTTCCTGTCTGTTAATTCCAGCATCTGGGTCTTGTCTTAGTCTGGTTCTAATATTTGCTTTTTCTCTTCAGTCTATGTTTTTGGTTGTCTTTCATTATGTCTCTCTCTTTTTAAAAAAAAAAAAAAAAATCTGGTCATGTTTTGTAGAACAGTAGCCACTGAGGTATACGCACACACACACACACACACATACAGACACACACGTGTGTGCGTGAGTGTTTAATGTTTGAAGAAGAGCACATACTTCCTTCTGCTATGCCTTAATGTGGGTTTTGTGTGTTAATGTCGGCAGAAATTGGGCTTGGTTTAACACCTTTTGTAGATGTGGTTGCCAGAGTTGAGGGTTGTTGTTCCTACAAGCACCGGCGACATCCAATGTCTTGAATGACTTTGTCTTTGACTCCCTTTTTTGCTTTGGGTCTTCTCTTTGTGCTGCTCCCTGGAGAGATGACTTTTGCAGCTATCTTAGGTGCTTTTACTGTTATTTTTAGTTGAGGCTTATTAGTGTAGTGGTGGGTGATGGGGTAGGGAGGGTTTAGCCTCTGTCTTTTACAGTGGTTATATTCTTCACAAAGGTTCTTGACCCTCCCAGGAGGGTAGAGTTTCTTTCTTTCCTCCTCACTGTTTCTTTCCCCAGTGGCAGTGGGTGTCCACCAATGTTCTCTACTTAAGGTCTGAAGCTTCATATGACACCAAACCAAACCCAAACCAGTTGCTGTCAAGTCCATTCCAACTCGCGGTGTTCCACATGTGCACAGGCTTACATTTGTATCTGCAGCATTTATATTGTTTTAGCCTGTCTTTCTCTCAAGCCAACTGAGATGACTACTGCTGGATTTTTCACATTTCAGGGTCATAGATATATATATATATATACGGGTTAAGAGGGCTTTGTTTTCTTTCAGTATTCTAAAGATGTCCCTCATTCACTTCTCCCTTCACTGACTTCTGACAAGAAGTCTACTGTAATTATGCCCTTTGTTTCTCTGTAGGTAATGTGTTTCCCTCCACTCTGGTTGCCCTCAATATTCTGTCTTTGGTTTTCAATAGTTTGAGATCAATAAATTGCAGTTGGTTGTTTTACTCGCTTGTGAAGGAAATATCCAGTGCTTTTGGGAGGTGTAAAAATGATATGAATTTTTAAACATGTTGATTAGTTTGCTTTCTCTGTGTGTATCTAAATGTCATTTACAAAATAACTTTTCTTCTTTTAGTTATGTTTATTATAGAAAAAAACTTAAAATAAGGACTAACAGATGAATGAAGGAATAAAATAAAATCTCTTATAATTTTGAACTATATATATAGTAACCCTGGTGATGCAATGATTAAGTGCTCAGTTGGAACCCACCCAGCCTCTCCACGGGAGCAAGATTTGGCAATCTCCTCCTGCAAAGATTACTGCCTAAAAAAACCTATGAGGCAGTTCAGCTCTGTCACATGTGGTTGCTGTGAGTTGGAAACCAACTTAGTGGCACCCAGCAACAACATGTATACATGCGTACGTACTTATATATAAACCAATCCCATTGCCGTCTAGTTGATTCAGACCCAATAGCGACCCTAGAGGGCAGAGTAGAACTGCCCCATAGGGTTTCCAAGGAGCGGCTGGTGGATTCGAACTGCTGACCTTTTGGTTAGCAGCCAAGAACAAAAACTTCAAAGAGCAAGACAATGGGGGATATAGCTCCAAGTATGAGGCTGTGAATGCAACTACTAAAGGTAATTAGGAAATAATTGAGGGCTGAAGCAAAAAGAAAAAAAAAATTAGGTTATATGCTGAAGTGAAGTTTTTTTAGTGAATACAATGGTGGCGTGCATATTAGGGACAAGATTTATTCTTTAGATACTATGGATATTTTCTCTGGGAGAAAGATATTTCACTAGTCTTTGGATATTGGATATTTGGGATATTTCAAATCAGAAACAAAACAAAACAAAACGATCCTCCCATCCCTCCCACCCCACCCCCCAAAAAAAAAAACTCACAGTAACATCGGAGAGGATAATCATTGCAAGTCAGAAAATGGGCACAGAATTTTATAGACCTTCTGTGTCCTCTAGGCCTTCTCCTTCAGTGACTGCTTTGGTAAAATTCACAAATTGGCCTGTCTTCAGACAGTCAGAACAAAAAAAGAAGATGCCAAAAGCCACCTGTGGACACCAAGCTCATGAATAAGGCAGAGGAGGAGTTGATTAGGGAAATGAGACTTGAAAATGAGAGAAGGAGGAACGACAGATGTACCAAGAGAAAAATAGAATGGCCTAAACTTAGGACAAATGATTAAGGAGAATGGAGACAAATGAGACATCTGCAGAGACCAAAAATAAAACCAACTTCATAATGAACAAATCAAGGGAGGAACTGTCAGAAATGCAGTGAGAGCCGCTCACTGCCCTAGAAGCATCAGTTCTGAATCATCTTAGAGAAGATATCAAAGTATCCATGTGGCTGTAGAGGGCATGAAGCTGTGCATCTGACGGTTTCGTGTCTATCATTCCTGGAAATCAAAGTCCACCCTTATGGGCTGCTTTTACTATCGAGGTATAGAATCTTTCACTATCTGCACGACCTCAGGTCCTCACAGTCTTGATGGAAGAGACTTTATGCTTGAGGTTCGAACATCCAACAAAGAAAACTGAATTTCCCCCAGAATCAATAAAACCAAAACAAACAAACAAACAAACAAAAAAACCGATTGCCGTCGAGTTGATTCCGACTCATAGTGACCCTACAGGACAGAGTGGAACTGCCCCATAGAGTTTCCAAGGAGCGCCTGGTGGATTAGAACTGCCAACCTTTTGGTTACCGGCTGTAGCCCTTAACCACTATGCCACCAGGGTTTCCAATAAAACTAAAGGAGTGTCAAATTATTTTCTAGGACACTTATAAATAAGAAATGCACCTATTGTGTACTTCCTAGTAATATGATTTTTTTATTTTTTTAACTACAAGTAAACTAAGATGAGGAGAAAAATAAAGAAGCCTAGAAAATGGTCATGGAAACCAAGAATAGTCCAAGGCATGTTGAGAAAGTGAGGAGCATCATTATCTACTTGCATTGTATCTTTCTTCTCCTCGGTGAGATCACGCTTATCATCGTTTTCCTGCCCCATGTGCCAAGTGACTTCCCTTCTTTACCATCTACCCTCTCAACACCAGCCCGCCTTTAGGTGCTTATTCCACATGAGTCCCTTGAAGTCATCCTTTGATGCATGGCGCCTTCTTTCCCGCTTTGTAGACCCTGGCCCCGACCAATGCACTTTGATTTTAAAGTGTGTACATCCCTATTGATTCTGTTGAAAAAATATCTTGAATTCTGAATTCTTTGAATGTTGAATACCTATTGGATCTCTCCATGGATTATTTTATTTCTAACTGACCTCTTCTCTTGAATCTCTGAGAACTTCTGGCCACTTTTCACACTGCCGTTTTGCTTATGTTTAGGAACTACAAAACGATTTCATCTAAGCCTAAGAGAAGATATAACTAAAAGTTGAGGTCATTTTAGAGCTGTGATTCTTAACATATTTTTAGGTAATGGATCTTTTTGAGAATCAGATGAAAGTTATAGAATTTATCCACAGATAAATGAATCTCACTTCTCCACAATCACCTACAATTGCACATACAATTTCCCAGGTTTTACAAGCCCCAACTGCTTGGGTTGTAATCACATGTCATGGTAGGGGCAGAGGAGTAGTACCAGGAGGAAAAGGAAGTAGTAATACATCTGTGACTACTTGATTTTTATTTTATATTCTTGAGGTTATAGTCTCTTGGAAATACTGGTATGCATGAGTACCAGAGAATATTTATGGCACTATTTCATGCAGCAGAGCTTGATGAAATAGCATTTGAAAACATTTATTATCTAAGGTACTCATCTAAATAATTAAAACAACACCAACCCGCACAAAATTAGTTGAGGCCGAAAACTCAAAGATTAGGGATAAGTAGGAATCAGGGCACTTATAACAGAGATGAATAGTTTCCATGGGTAGATTACATTAAGCTGTTCGCTAGAAGTTGGTATCAACTCGAAGACACATGACAACAACCACATTGATGCAATAATTGCACTATAAAATCAAAGAGCAGGAGGGTAGAAACTAGGGATGGGCTAGGAGGAGCTTCCTTCCAAGTGGGTACTGCCATGAGCAAGCTAAGAAGGTTCGGGAAGGTAATGATATGTCACTTCTTAAACCTGCTAACTGTATGTCTCCTTCCATCCACCATCATAATCCTCACTGATTTATTTTTTTCTAGAAGACGTCTATTGTGAGCATGATATACTTTACTTATATGATACAGTTCTTGCCCCAAAGTCTAAGAAAGTTGATGTTGATTGGATGCGCAGCAGGACCCAGAAAGCACAGCATACTCCCACAAGGTCTCAGCATGAATTAACAGTTAGTAGTTGCCCTCACGTCAGTTCGGATTCATGGCAACCCTGGGTACAGCAAATGATTAGCATGCTTGGCTGCTAACCGAAAGGTTGGAGTTTCAAGTCCACCCAGAGGTACCTGGGAAGGAAGGCCTGGACATCCACTTCTGAAAATTCAGTCATCAAAAACCCTATGGAGCACAGTTCTACTCTGACACACATGAGGTCGCAATAGTATAATTACTACTGGGAATTTTTCTTTCCCTGGGGCCTCCAGCCAAAACTCTCTCCCTCTCTCCACTATGCATGGGTAGCTCCTTGTGATGGGTGTTTTCTAGGGAGATTTCCACTGGTCATAATTATCTCTTTAGATAACTATATTCCTTTAGGTAGTCTATTAGGCATCTGGTCATTCTCCCCTATTTACTTCTTTATTTATTAAAGACCTTCTATGTGCCCAGCACTTTGTTAAGGAATCATACTATTAGAATTAGCCTTTCATACTATCAGAATTGGCGGTGGAGAGAAATGAGCTACATTCATCTTCTTTCTTGAGCTATAGCTGTGGTCTTTTAAATATGGCAACTTCTGTTCCTTATTAAGTAAAATATATGGAATTTCTTTTATTCATTATAAGGGATCTTGGTTGTTATTGATAATTCTTTAGTTTTCCTCAAAAATAAAAATAGTGTGGGGACAGGTATGTGGCACAAACATGTCAAACTATAAATGTTCTCCTCAGAGAATAGCAAGAAACAGGTCCAAGTGAGACTTGACTGTTTTGGATGTAGATGGGACAGCTTACTTTTGTGAAGTTTGAAAAACAGTTTTATCCTGTAGACAAAAGTAGTAGACAAAAGGAGAAAGAATCAAGGCACAGGAATTAACAAATAACTTTGCATCCATTAAACAGCTATGGGTAGGATTTTGGCCCATTAACTTACAGACCAAACATGTGAGTCAGGTCGTAAGCCAATCTCAAATTAATCTGCCTTCTTCAGGATTGCCTCATAGAATAATTTGTTTGCTATGTTTTCAGTGGGAGTGGGAAAGAGAAGGGTAGGGAAACAAGAAGCCAGAGCTCATTAAATAAACATCTTCTGACTGTCATGTTTAGTGAAATTGAGATGAAGCCTCTCGAGGAACTTTTTCTTCATTCGTTTGACCATAATTATTTTTTCTCTGGCCCTCCTCAGGACATCTTGGAAGATGGCATCATTTTCACCTGGAAAAATCTAACAGGGCTTTGAAATAGCACAGACTCTCAAGATAGAAATGTCTTCTGTGTGCTTGTTGGGTGAAAAGTTTCCAAATATGACATGCTTGACTAACAACCTGGTGAAGCAGACAACAAGTGTCTTAGTTATCTAGCGCTAATATGACAGAAATACCACAAGTGTGGTATTTCTCACAGTTTAGGACAGTAGAAGTCCAAGATCAGGGCACCAGCTCTAAGGAAAGGCTCTTTCCCTCTGCCTGCCCTGGGGGAAGGTCCTTGCCTCTTTTCAGCTTCTATTCCCTCTGTTTCTAGGTTCCTTGGTGATCATGTGATATGTAAATTCCTCTCTGTGCTTGCTTGCTTATCTGCTCTTTTATATCTCAAAAGAGATTGATTTAAGACACACTCTACACTAATACTGCCTCATTAACATAACGAAGAAAAACCATTCCCAGATGGGATTATACCATAGGTATAGGGGCTAGGATTTACAACACATATTTTTGGGTGGCAAAATTCAACCCATAACAATAAACTTTGAAGAGTCCAAGAGATGGCGTCCCACATTTCCCTACAGATTTAAAGATAATTGTGGAGCTACTTCCTTAGAATCTGTGAGCATATGCATTTCCGCACACTGCACAGAGGGTATGGAGCACTGCCTTATAGAAATCTACATTTAGTAGAAGACCTGGCAGCATGGACCAGGCAGGACATTGATCAATCCATCTCTCTCCGTCTCTCTCTCTCTCACAACAGCTTTATTGAAATATAATTCACATTCTACACAATTAACCCATTTAAGATGTTTAATTCAAAGGAGGGATGTCTTTGTAGGTTTTGTAAGAAGATTTTGTAAGAAGAAATCAAAATGTGATATAGGAGATTCTGGGGAAGCTTTCACACATAATGAGAGTTGATTATTAAGTAACGAAGATACAACCAGCTCAGAAAAGGAACACATGTTGTGGATAGCTGTCTCTGACATTGGTTATCTGGGTTACTTTGTGAGAAATGCTACATACAGCATTCTGAATGAATAGTGGCTACACTTCTTCCTCAGTGTAAATGTTGAACTCAGCCACTTACGTGCTTATATTTTTTTAGCATGGTTTCTTGTCTTCAGTTGAACTCAAAGTGGGGTTATTTGCAGTAGAACAAAGTAGGGGATGGATTCAGCTGGGCTGTAACATTTGGTGAAGCCCTGGTGGTGCAGTGGTTAAGAGTTTGGCGGCTAACCAAAAGATCAGCAATTCAAATCCACCAGCCGCTCCTTGGAAACCCTATGGAGCAGTTCTACTCTGTCCTATAGGATTGCTGTGAGTGAGAATGGACTCGACAGCAACGAGTTTGGTTTGTTTTTCTTGGTAACGTTTGGTGAGACGCACCGGTGAGATGAATGAAAGGGCAAAGCTGGGTGTCTTAGTCATCCAGCACTGCTGTAACAGAAATACCGCAAGTGGATAGTGTATTAGTCAGCTAGTGCTGCTCTAACAGAAATACCACAAGGGATGGTGTCTCAGTCAACTAGTGCTGCTCTAACAGAAATACCACAAGTGGATGGTGTCTTAGTCAGCTAGTGCTGCTGTAACAGAAATACCACAAGTGGATGGCTTTAACAAAGAGAAGTTTATTCTCTCACAGCCAGTAGGCTACAAGTCCAAATTCAGGGCATCAGCTCCAGGGGAATGCTTTCTCTGTCTGTTGGCTCTGGAGGAAGGTCCTTGTCATCAATCTTCGCCAGGACTAGGAGGTTCTCTGCTCAGGGACCCCTGGTCCAAAGGATGCACTCTGCTTCTGGCACTGCTTTCTTGGTGGTCTGAGGTCCCCCATCTCTCTGCTCCCTTCTCTCTTTTATACCCCAAAAGAGATTGGCTCAAGACAGAATCCAGTTTTGTAGACTGAGTCCTGCTTCATTAACATAACTGCCACCTATCCTACCTCATTAATATCATAGAGATAGGATTTACAACACATAGGAAAATCACATCAGGTGACAAAATGGTGGACAATCACACAATACTGGGAATTATGGCTTAGCCAAGTTGGCACCCATATTTTGGGGGGGACACAATTCAATCCATGACACTAAGGGAGAAGAAAGGGAGAGAGCTTGACTAAATTACTCACTGATAAAGCCTTTAGCAGGAAGGACTGCAGTTCGTTTGGAGTTTTTATAATGTAGAATCTAATTTGTGTTATGTGTCTTGCTTCAGTGTGTGGTGTGAGGATGGCGCTGTCTCCTTTCCTCACTCTATATGCTCTCACTACCTGGCATCTCTGTACACAGACAGACAGCTGCAATGATGATGTGTAATAAATCAGCTGCCAAGCTCATGGCAGGGATTGCAAAGTATTCAAGACTTTCACACGGGAGCTTGGGGTAAGAATATCCAGGCAACACTGAGATCAGTCAGAGTAGGGAAACTACCACGGTCTGCCAAGGGCAATCAGGGGGAACTGTCTCACAACTGCGTCAAAGTGACCTTGTTGTAGGTGACCCCGGCAAAGATGTCTGTTCATGGAAATCATAGGGCGTCAGGGCGCTATTCAGGTTGCCTCTTCTGATGGAAATTATGGATGGATCACCTAACATTCCCTCTCTTCCAGCAGAAACAATTGTGATAAAATTACCTTGGAAAAACACAGGAAGTTTATTTTAGAGCAAATGATCGTTTGTCCAACAGCATGTCACCAGGCCTAGATAGTTGAACATGATAAACATAATTACTGTCACTCAACTGTACCTGTGAAGAATATTGAAATGACAGATGTTTTGTTACATATATATGTTTAGACAGACAAACAGCTGCCATCAAGTAGACTCCAATTCATGGTGACCTTATGCACAACAGAACAAAATATTGCCAGGCCCTAAGTCATCCTCACAATCGTCAGCATGTTTGAGTCTATCATTGTAGCTATTTTGCCAACCCATCTCAGTCAGGGTCTCCCTCACCCTTGTTGGCCCTCTACATCATCAAACGTGATGTCCTCTTCCAGTGATTGATCCCTGCTGATAATGTGTCCAAAGCAAGCAAGTTGGGCAATGTTCTCTTGTGATCCATAAGGTTTGACTAATTTTCAGAAGTTGTCACCAGGCCTTTCTTCCTGTTCTCTTATTCTGGAAGCTTCTCTGAAACCTGTCCACCATGGGCAACCCTGCTAGTGTTTGAAATACTGGTTGCATAGCTTTCAGAATCAAGGCGATATGCAAACCACCACAGTATTTAGAAACCGACGGTCTAATGCTGACATGTATACTTACCACACACATGCACAAATATGCTAGCTAGTTTGAGTCATAAAAAGAAAAAGAAAAAAAACCGTGTACTTTTCATAACAAGAAGATAAAAGATTTATGAAAATGTTTTCTTCTTTCTATTTTTCTCATTGAAGGAACCAAAACTGTACATTATATTGTAAAAATCAGAATTCTTGATTTTCCATCGGTCAGTCACCTTCGTGTATCTGAGAAGGAGGGGACATATTGATGGGTTATTCTCCATGAAGAATTACATGTTTAAGTGAGTTGCTGTTTAGACTTGATTTATAAACCTATAGCTGTCGAGCCAATTCCAAATCATAGTGACCCTATAGGACAGAGTAGAACCACCCCATGGGGTTTCCAAGGAGCGCCTGGTGGATCGAACTGCTGACCTTTTGGTTAGCAGTCACAGCGCTTAACTACTACTCGATTTATAATTTTCATTGATGCCTCTTAAATTAATACCCGATAAAAAAATTGTTACAGTAATCAGATGTCCTCAAATGGTGGTCCTAGTGCAAAGCTAGTAATTTTGAAACAAGGAACGTCTTTCTTTGTGAGTAGATAAAGTGCTGACTTTAATAGTTCACATGCGAATAGGGTTGCACTTGCCCTGTACAGTGAAAACTTTGACGTCTTTATAAATATTTATAAAGAGTTACATAAACATGCTTATTGGCAACATTAACGTGTTTAGAGTTTGGAGATTTCTATATGAAGTCAGGAATATGCAGCTCATGACAACTGAGAAGCCAAAGAAAGGAATCTTCCCGGATGTTGTAAGCGTTAGCCATTTGGAGTCCTGAGTGTGAACAAACTGTCGTATTGGTAGAAGGCTGCAACAAGTCTATCAACTCCCTGTACACATATCTCTTTGCAATGTGGCTTTGCTGACTCTCTTAGCAAGAAATGGAGTCTTTTCCCCAATTTTTATTTATTTTTTCATCTTAGCTGGCCTCATGACTTGCTTTGACCAAAGGAATGCTGGGGAAGGAGCATCTGGTGACTTCCAAGCCTAGGTCTCAAGAGACCTTGCAGTTCCCTCTTCCCCCTCTTGGAATGTGACGTCTTTGTGTGAGGAAGCTTGGACTAGAACCTTAAAAGATGAGACCATGTGGAATGAAGATGAAATCTCCTAGCTGAGGCTCCTCGGATGAGACAGCCCCCAGCTGAGCAGCCACGTAAGTAATCTCAGCCAAGACCAAGCATAAGAAGTTTTGGGGTATTTTGGTATGTAGTGGTAGATAACTAACACAGCTATTCTAAATGTCAGAGTTCAGGACTGTCTAGAAAAAGGACTGATAATTAGAGACCTTGCTCTTTTTTTTTTTTTTTTCTCTTCATATCTCTATTTGTTGTTGTTGTTCTTGATCAACTGTTGCAAGATATTACATAGCTATAAAAGCTCAGCATTATCAACCTGCAAGTAAGCATTCTTAAGGCATTTTAAGGAGTCTCCTGTGTGGTTAAGTGCCGGGCTACTAACCAGAAGGTTGGTGGTTGAAATCCACCAAGAGGATGGAAAGAAAGAACTGATAATCTGCTTCTGAGGGTCACAGCCTTGAAAATCCTATGGAGTTGTACTCTGCAACACATGGGTTCGCCATGAGTTGAAATCAACTTGGCAGCAACTGGTCTGGTTTGGTTTTGGAAGGCATTTGAAGTACTAGCCAATTCTACAGTGTGGCTTCGATGGACCAGCCTATGTCCAATCACATGTCTCGTTCTAATTCTGCCTTCTCTTTGTAGACAGCGAAAGCCTTACGGCTCTAGCCTTTGTCTGAATCCCCAGTCCACAGCACAGCACCTTCCACATGCAGCATTCAGTGGGTGATTACTGACTGGCTGCTTACACCTTTGTGCTGTTTCTGCCAGGGTCTGTGTTTCTTGCTGGCAAGCAACTCGTTCTCTGACTCCAGGATCCAGAACAATGCCTGGTTCATGGCCGATGATCAATAGATGCTTGAGGATTGATGGATGACTTTTGTTATTTCCCTAATCTCTGTCAAAGAAAACCTAGAGCAAAGTGATATATGAATATAAATGATTTCACGTTTGTGGGAGCCAGAAACGTGCAGTGTGAATTTATCACCTTCAATGAATTCCTGGCTCAGACTTCCGCACATTAAATGGAAAAGTGATTGCCAAGTGCTGCAAGCATCTTTTCAGGGATGCATGCATGAAGGATACTTTATCAAATGCCCAGTTTCTGCACACAGTTAAAAGTAGGAGATGTGTTCTAAGTGGGCTTCCTCCTACAAGAGCAAGAGCATCCTACCCTTCATTGAATTGATTGTGCCTGAAAGCTCATCTTTTTGCTGTTTGTTTCAGTTTCCTGGTGCTGCTGTAACAGAAGTAACATAAGTGAATGATTTCAAACAACAGAAATTCATTTTCTCACAGTTCTCTAGGCTGCACATTCAAATAAAGATCTCGGCCTCCTTGATTCCTTCCTGGGTTTCTCTGTTTGGACAATCCTCACGTGGCATCTGTCCTCCCCCTGTGTTCAGCTCTGTGTCTAATTTGTTCTTTTCATAATTCAGAAGTGATCGAATTTAGAAGCTGCCCTACACGAGTGTGACCTAATTAACATAATGAAGAAAACTGGATTTCCAAACAGTAGATTATATCCACAAGTATAGGAGTTAGGATTCCAACACATATTTTGGGAAAACACAAAAATTTAATCCATAACACTAGTACTCATCAATATTTCTTCTACCCCTCAGAAGAATAGGTGACTTTAAGAAGAAAACATTGCTAGATATGGACTGGAAAAATTTGGAGGGAGATACAGGGGCATATTTCCTGGTTTCAGCTCTGAAAATTGGGCAGAGAACACAGCTAAGCATTAGGGAGGTGCCACCTAGGCTCTAGGATTCTGGGGCATTGTCCTGCTGTGCCCAGCAAGAACCTGTCATACCTTCTCGGGTTCCCTATTACAGTCTTTTTTTTTTTTCCTTCAAGTTTACTGTGGTGAAATATACATTACATAAAGTTTGCCATTTTGACTATTTTAAGTGTAGAATTTAGTGGCACTAATGATAGTCACACTGTTGTACAACCGTGACCACCATCTACTTCCAAAGCTTTTTCATGACCTAAACAGAAATTCTGCACCTGTTAAGTAATAATCCGCCACCCACCTCTCCTCTTAGCCTAATCTACTTCCTGTCTGAATTTGCCCGTTCTGGATATTTCATATATCTGGGATTATACAATATTTGTCCTTTTGTGTCTGACTTATTTCACTTGGCATAATGTTTTCAAAGTTCATCTGTGTTGTAGGACGTATCAGGACATCATTACTTTTTATGGAGAAATAATATTCTATTGTATGTATATACCGCATTTTGTTTATCCATTCATCTGTTGATGGACATTTGAGTTGTTTCTACAATTTAGCTACTGTGAATAATGTATAGTGAACACTGGTGTAGAAGTTTTTGTTTAAGCACTTATTTTCAGTATTTTGGAATATATACCTAGGAGTAGAATTGCTAGGTCATATGGTAATTCCATGTTTAACTTTTTGAGGAACAGTCAAACTTTTCCACAGTGTCTGTGCTATTTTCCATTCCCAGCAACAATGGAAGATCATTTTAATTTCTCTACATCCCCAACAACATGTGTTATTTTCCACTGTTTTGATTACAGCCATCCTAGTGGGTGTGAAGTGGTATCTCATTGTGTTGTTTATTTGCATTTCTCTAATGACAATGATGTTGAGCATTTTCATGTGCTGATTGGCCATTTGTGTATCTTCTTTGGAGAACTGCCTATTCAAGTCTTCTGCCCATTTTCAAATTGAGTTTTTTGTCCTTTTGTCATTGAGTTGTACATAATTGGACCTTTCTCTTTGTATGACTGGAACCATGCAGCATATACTCTTGTGTCATGGGTTCCTTTCACATGATACTATGTTTGCAGATTCATCTGTGTTGTATTTATAGAGCATTCATGCCAATTGCTAAATTGTTTTCCACTTTACATTCATAATTTATTTCTCATTATGCTATTGATGGTCATTTTGTAGCTTCCTGGTTTTGGCTATTACAAATCTAGTAACAATTTTAATGCATGTCTCATGATGAGCATTTGCACGCACATCTGTTGGTACTAACGGCTTTGGAAGGATTGTCTGACAGCAGTTTAAAAAACAAAGTGATTAGTTGGGTGATTTGGGGCCTTGAGCATAGCTGTCATCCATGAATTATAATTTTTAAGAGTAGCTTCCTTAAAGGCGAGACTCATGACACTCTTTAGCAACTACTTCTCTCTCCCGTTGAAAGTGTGTTGATACGTAGCTGTCTGTACCTTCAGGTAATAAGTCTCTAAAGTCTGGGAACAACGCCTTATCTTCCTTGTTTTATTAGTTGTAAAGAGCATCATGCCTTCTGCAGAGCTGATACACCCAGTGGAGGCTTATAGACTAGATAATTATGAAATGTTGATATAAATTAAAGATCTTTCTGTAATAAATTCCTTCAGGCTTGTTAAATGGATCCATTGTGCTTTGTTTCCTTTTGCTAATTCCTAGAACTGCATAGAGTTGTTTGCAGCTGATCAGCATTATCAACCCCAGTCCCATGTGGAGATGCCGAGCATGGCTTTTCTGAAGCCCCACTCATGGACATCTTTATGCTAGTGCTGGATGTCTCCATGGCTTTTTCAGTACCTTAACAAAGCTTCCAAATAATTTTATTAGTTATCTCTGAAGCAGATAAATATTTTTGTTCAGCTAAGTGACAGAATTCCTGCTGTGGATTGCATTGTGCCCCCCACCCCCAAAATATGTGTTGAAGTCCTAACCCCTGTAAATATGACCCTGTTTTGGAATGAGAGTTTTTTGTTATGTTAATGAGATTATACCAGAGTAGGGAGGGTCCAAAACCTAATCACTGCCGAGAGGTATCTTATAAAAGCAGAATAGACACAGAGATGCACAGAGGGGAAGATAGATGCCAAGGAACACCAAGGAACCCACAGGACTACTGACAAGAAAGAACCTCCCCTAGAGCCACACTCCGAATTCAGACTTCTAGTCTCCTGACATGTGAGAAAATAAATTTCTGTTCCTTAAAGCCACCCCCTTTTGTGGCATTTTTTGTTACATCAGCACTAGGTAACTAAGACCTTTCACTTCCTTCAAAATAACCGAGAACATCAATCATGATTCCTCTTTCCTTATTAGGTTGGGAGAGAAAAAGAAAAAATGAAAAAACACTTCTTGATTTACAGTTTGAAGAGACAGGATATGATGTTTATGTCTTTATCTTTAATGCCACTAATGAAGAAATGAAATGAAATTTCTTCATAAGGAACAAATCCACATGACGAAGTGTTTTCATTAGGAAATTTTTTTTCATACTGTTACATGTCCACATGAGTCTGTTGTTTTTGAAAGTTTTATTCCTGTGGCTTTAAAACATGTCTTTACTAAGCATGATTATATGATGCAGATAAGACGTTTATTTAGTTTATTATTAACCTTTCTGTGTCCTGGCTTCATCCTGTGAATGCTGGTTATATATCACTTAGTAGACTTATTTGTTAGATGTATGTACCTCTGCTCTCAGAGACAGCTCAGCACAGTGAAAAGAATGGGAATTTTAGAATTGGACAGACATGATTCATCTCTTTATCAGTTGAATGTCCATTGACAGTTTACTGAATCTCCCCGAGCCTCAGCCTCTCCATTTTTAAAACTATGATGATAACACTTGCCTTGGAGGGTTGGTATAGATTAAACATCAAAAGAAAGAGCAGTGCAAAGAATCACAGTCCTCCTTCTCTGCATTGTAGTTCAGCCTTTGTTACTGTATAATGTAAAGTCAATTCTGACTTGTAGTAAACCTGTACAATGGAACAACTGCCCCATAGGGCTTCCTAGGCTGAAATCTTTATGGGAGCAGATCACCAGGTCTTTTCTCCCACAGAGAAGCTGGTGGGCTCAAATCACCGACTTTTCAGTTAGCAGCTAAGGGCTTAACTACTGTGCCACCAAGGCTCCTTAGTTCAGCGTTTAGAAAGCCAAAAACCAAACCAGTTGCCGTTGAGTTAACTCCAACTCCTGGTGACTCCACGTATTTCAGAGTAGAATTGTACTCTGCAGATTTTCAATAGCTGTGATCTTTTGGAAGTAGGTTGCCAAGCCTTTCTTCCCAGATGCCTCTGGGTGGATTTCAATAGCCAAAGCTTCAGTTAGTAGCCAAGCACTTAACTGTTTATACCACCCACGGACTCACAACCCTTAGAAGTATTCAACAAAATAAATGGTTTAATGAAGCCTACAGCTGATTACCTTGTAAAAACAAAATTCAGTGTGACCCAGGCCATGATCTTTTCAACTGCCTCATATACATGAGAAAGTTGAATAATTTAAGAGGAAGACAGAAGAAGAATAGATATGTTCAACCTGTGGTGTTGGCAAAAAACATTTAATGTATTGGACCGCCAGAAGAATGAACAAATCAGTCTTAGAAGAAATACAACCGGAATGCTCCTTAAAAGCAAGGAGGCGGACACTTTGGCTTGCTTACTTTGGACACGTCATCAGGAAAGACCAATAGCTAGAAAAGGACATCCTGTTTGGTGAAGTGGCGGGTCAGCAAAGGTGAGGGAGACCCTCAATGAGACGGATTGACACAATGGCCAAAACAATGGGTTCGGACGTACAATATCATCAAAGGTATCACTAGGGTGGTGTCACACAGTGTGACAACTCATGATGTACCACCCCCCGGCCCGAGGTGGGCAGGGCCAGCCGGCAAAACCCCCCACTGGTTGGCAGAGAGGACCAGCCCTGGCCCCGCAGCTCCCCACAGCGCCTCCCCTCTCCTATTGGCCAAGGCGAGACCCTCCTCCTCGCCCAATGCAGGTCTCCTGCGTTCTAGCTGGTGGGTCTGGGGGTGGTGGGGGTGGTGACGAGTTACCAGACTGGGTGACAGGTGACCCCAACCCTAGTGACGTCACTGCCTTGGCAGCCCTTCCCCTGGTGGTGCTGGCCCGCCAGGTGCCACCGCGGCTGCAGAGTATCCTGAGGGCATTTCAGTGTCAGCCCCTCTGACAGGGTCAGGGGTGCACCCCCTCGTGACGTCACCGCAGGATGTCTCAGGATTGGGCAATGTAAGGTCGGAGCCACCACCGGGGCCACGGACAACTAAACGGGACTGGAGTTGCATTGCCCACGTGTCCTCTAGGCGGCGCTGCTGGGAAGATTGGACGCCTACATCCTGCTTTCCCTGGATCACTGAAAGGTTCGTCTTTGGCTTGAGCATGTTTAAGGGAATGACTCCAACCCTGCAAGTATATGAAAACTGCTTCCGAATATGTGTGCTTTGTTTCACAGATTGATGCCATATTGCCATTTCATCTAAAAAGGAATGAGAGTTACTTTTGAAAAACTTATTTCACTTAAGGACCTTTCCCACGTAGAAAGGTCTTCTGTTTAATTTAAAAAAACAAAAACAAAAACAGGGAGGCGGGGTTTATGATGGAGTTCCTTGGGTGTACAAATGGTTGATGCACTCAGTCACTGCCTGGAAGTTTGGAGGTTTGAGTCCACCCAGAGACACCTTGGAAGAAAGTCCTGCCAATCCACTTCTGAAAAATCAGCCATTGAGAACGCCATGGAGCATAATTCTACTCTGACACACATGGGGTCGCCACGAGTCAGAATCAACTCAAAGGCAACATCTTTTTTTAAGCCTTATGATAGGCAATTTGCTTCAAATTTGGTGAACAATGTTTCCTTATGTGTCTACTGCTGGACTTGGTGGGTTAGGAAGACGGGTGCCTCGAGGATAGGAAACACTGTGTAGACAATTTCATGCAAGCACTTAGGCAAAGCATCCTCCTTCTTAGCCCCCACACAGGATTTGCTTTAAGCATCCTGACTTTGCCCATCATCCCACCATCCTTTTAAACAATAATTAACAGCCAGGTGTAAAATCCCCTGTGTTCCCAGATGGAAATGTTGATTTAGGGAGACTGTTGCCATATCCATTCCCTAACACCCCTACCTTAACTGTGTATACAGATGATGTTTTTGGATTGCTTTAGAGCCCCAACAAGCTGAAAGGATCAGGCTTTGGACACTGGGAAACTGATAATCTGGCAGTGGTTGGAAAAGGCTAATATTATCCAATATTAGCATGATTAATATTTAGAGCTATTTCATTATGCCCCATATGGTTATCATTGTCGTAAAACACGCAATCCAATCTCACAAAGTCCTATCCATCTATGCTTCTTTCTGTTTGAGCACTAACTACCCGCCCTGAGCCACCCAGAGAAGGAAGGACCTCTAAATAGCCCTCTCTGAAAGTGGGGTGATCTTGTTCCTGCCTGGACAGAGGCACACTGAAACAGAAGCCTTGTGGCCTCCATGAGCCGAGGTTGCGTGATGTCATGGATTGAATTATGTGCCCCCAAAAATGTGTATATCAATTTGGCTGGGCCATGATTCCCGGTATTGTGTGATTTTCCCATGTGTGGTAAATCCTGCCTCTATGATGTTAATGAGGGAGGATGGGCTGCAGTAGTGTTAGTGAGACAGGACTCAATTTACAAGACTGGATTGTGTCCTGAGGCAATCTCTTGAGACATAAAAGACAGAGTGAGCAGTGAGACAGGGGGACCTCATACTATCAAGAAAGCAGTGCCGGGAGCAGAGCGCATCCTTTGGACCAGGGTCCCTGCGCAGAGAAGCTCCTAGTCCAGGGGAATGCTGAAGAGAAGAAGGCCGACGGAGAGAAAGACTTCCTCTGGAGCTGATGCCCTGAATTTGGACTTTTAGCCTACTTTAACTGTGAGGAAATAAACTTCTCTTCGTTAAAACCATCCACTTGTGGTATTTTTGTTATAGCAGCACTAGATGACTAAGACAGGTGAGTTTCAGAGGCAAGTGGCCAGGCTGTCTATGTACCTCTGTAGCATGCATGCAGGCCTTCGTGGAGACAGCTGGACAGCTACTGAAGGGTTGATGCATCCTTTTCATTGTTTTCCAGTACATAGAAAGTTGTGTAGAAGTTGCATTAAACAATTTAACTTGGAATATTAATCATCGCTCCTAGATATGTTTTACTTCGCCATGTGATTTGTTGGAGAGTGTCTTAGTTATCCAGTACTGCTACGACAGAAATATTGCAAGTGGATGGCTTTAACAAACAAATTTATTTTCTCACAGTTTACGAGGCTAGAAGTCCGAATACAGGATGCTGGCTCTAGGGGAAGAGTTTCTCTCTCTGTCAGCTCTGGGGGAAGGTCCTTGTCTCTTCTGAGCTTCTACTCCTGGGCAATGCTCATGTGGCTTGACATCTCTCTTCCCCTGTCTCTACTTCTAGCTTTCATTTAATCTCTTTTATATCTCAAAAGAGATTGACTCAAGATACATCCTACGCTAATCCTGTCTCATTAACTTAACAAATATACTCATTCCCAAATGAGATTATAACCACAGGCACAGAGGTTAGGATTTACAACACATATTTTTGGGAGACAGAATTCAATCCATAAGAGGCAGTTACCAAGTTTCATATTTTTAATAAGACATTTACTTTCAGGAATACAAAAAGTCACATTTAGCAAAGCTTATTATTACTTTGGATTCCATGAAGCAGTGGAACAAAGCATCAGCTCAAGGGGCACTTGTGGGATCTGTGAATCATTTGGGTGCAAACTGGTAAGACAAGGACCAGGGATGTTTGGGTAGAAAGAAGGGAACATGCAGAAACATTCATTAACCTCTCCTTCCTCCGTGCCTCCAGCATTCATTCCTCACGTCCGCCTTTCCCTGCACCAGTACACGTGTCTGCTGCTACTACTTGATTTTAATTCTATCACAGGGAATAAATGACCCCACACTTAATCTGTGTTTAATTTTGAGTTTAAGACTAGATGGTTCTTTCATTTCAAGCTTATCCACCAACCAGTTGCCATCTAGTTGATTCTGACTCGTGGTGAACCCTTGTGTGTCAAAGTAGAACTGTGCTCCATAGGGTTTTCAATGACTGATATTCTGGATGTAGATCACCAGGCCTTTCTTCCTAGGTGCCTTTGGGTGAACTGGAACTGCCAAACTTTTGGTTAGCAGTCGAGTGCTTAACAGTTTGCGCCTCCCAGGGTCTTCACCTCAAGCTGTTGTTGTTAGGTCCCGTCGAGTCGGTTCCAACTCATAGTAACACTATGTACAACAGAAAGAAACACTGCCAGGTCCTGCACCGTCCTCATGATCATTGTCATGTTTGAGCCCGTTGTTGTAGCCACTGTGTCAATCCGTCTCGTTGAGGGTCTTGCTCTTTTTCGCTGACCTCTACCAAGCATGATGTCCTTCTCCGGGGACTGGTCCCTGCTGATAACATGTTCAAAGTATATAAGAGGAAGTCTCACCATCCTTGCTTCTAAGGAGCATTCTGGCTGCACTTCTTCCAAGACAGATACGTTCATTCTTTGGGCAGTCCATGGTATAATCAATATTCTTCACCAACACTACAGCTCAAAGGCATCGACTTTTCTTCAGTCTTCCTTATTCATTGTCCAGCTTTCACATGCATATGAGGTGATTGAAAACACCATGGCTTGGGTCAGGCACACCTCAGTCCTTAAAGTGACATCTTTGCTGTTCAAAACTTTAAAGCGGTCTTTTGCAGCAGATTTGCCCAAATCAGTGTGTCTTTTGATCTTGACTGCCGCATCCATGGCCGTTCATTGTGGATCCAAGTAAAATGAAATCCTTGACAACTTCAGTCTTTTCTCCATTTATCATGACGTTGCTTATTGGTCCAGTTGTGAGGATTTTTGTTTTATTTATGTTGAGGTGTAACTCATACCGAAGGCTGTGGTCTTTGGTCTTCATCAGTAAGTGCTTCAAGTCCTCTTCATCTCAAGCTAGTAACAAGTTATTTGCCCATTTACGTATTTTAAAATGGATTTATAGGAGTTCATCTCCTATTTAAGATAGCAGAGAGGAAGGAATTCTACTTTTTGAAATTATCTCAGAGCATTTCACGATGTGAAAATCATATATATATATATATATATATATACACACACACACATACATATGTATTTCTTGCTAGCTACGTCAGGTGTTTCCCAGTTTATTAATTCACTGGCCATACTTTGGAGCATTTAAGAATCTTCAGACGAAAAATAAGACTAGTCATGTATTTTCAGTCTCCAGTGTTCTGCTCTGAGCTCTGTGGATCAATGGGAAATGACACAGACCATGCACACGTATGCAGGTGCGCGCCTCTGTCTCTCCTCTCCTCCCTGGACTCTCTCTGTTCCTCCACTCAGTAGAGGAGAATCACAGCAGGTCAGGATGGTCTTTGTGTAGACTGAGATAGAACCTGGGGAATGCCCATTTCCTTTTACAGAGTCCTCTCCCTTCAAGAGAAACTGACTGAAGTTGTCAAAAATATCTTCCTTGTGGTTCTCGAGCTTGCTTCTAACGGCAGCATCTGTTCACTTCCTGACATGAATTAATACACAGCAGTACATGTTAGTGTTGCTACAGTGAAGACAAAGAATAGTCTTTCTCTCTCCCTCCACTTGGGATGACAGTAACAAGAATGGAATGCTAGGATTTATTGAGCCATTTTCTTCCTACTAATAGCCTAGCAATTGGAATAAGCCTGTAAATTGCTGCTTACTTTCAGCATTAAACTTCTACTTTCAAGTCAAGGCTGAAGCAGACATGAGGGGAGAAGCAGAGAGTTGGGCAGAGAGAAAAGGAAAGGAGGTTTGAGTGAGATGGAACGGCTTCACAAAGGAGATTCTTTTTGAGGTTTATATTATAGTTTACATTTGGGCTTACAGTTATAACCATCACAACATTTTCAAGGACATGTTTCAGTTAAGCAATCAGTTGTCTAAATGATCACTTACATAATTTACTCGGTTTTTAAGTAGCATTTATTGGAATGATCTCATATTTTCAAAAACTCAATTTTAAAAATTCTCCTTTGGAGATCTACATATACATTATAGTGTGTGTGTGTGTGTGTGTGTGTGTATCTGTGCATATATGTTTATGTGTGTTGGGTGTGTGTGTAGATATGTATATATGTGCATGGGTGTGTAAGTAGGTGTGTATGTATGTAAGCGTGTGTATATGTATAGGTGATGTTTATTGTGTAAGTGGTATATATATCTGTATGTATGTATTTATACATGTTTCTGTGTATTGGTGTATTTGTGTTTACAAGTGTATATGTCTATGTAAGTGTGTGAATGTACGTGCATGAGTGTAGGTGTGTATTAGTGTAACTGGGTGTGTATGTATGTGCATGTATGTGTGTCGACAATTCTCTTTGTTCTGGGACGGTTAATTGTATGTGTCAGCTTGGCTAGGCTGTGCTTCCCAGTTGTTTATTTGCTCTTAGGAAGTAGTTAAATGTGATCGAGTCAGTTGGCTTCAAATACAGCAGGTTCCCTTCTGTAACATGGGTGGGCCTCAGTCAGCAAGCTGAGAGCTTTAAGAGCAAACAGGGAGTCTCCCTACAGTGTCTTACGCCTCCAGACATTTTTCCAGAGCTCACTCTCTTCACTGTTTCTGTCACCTGACCTATGGATTTGGGACACAAGCTTGCAGGAATCTCCAGTCTGTCACCTGACCTCAGATATTGGACTTGCCAGTCCCCCCATATCATATGAGCCAATTCCTTGAAGTAAATCTTTCTCTCTCCTCTCTCTCTCTATAGACATATATAGATGTATACAACACACACGTATATGTTCTGTTTCTCTAGAGAACCCTGACTAAGATGCACTCAGATGTCACAAATATCACAGTTACCACAGAACCAAAGTGCTCTCAACTATTCCACACAGTGTCAATTGGGAGACAAAGCTACAAAACAAATTCTCCGGTTTCTCCAGTTGACTCCCAAAGCTCTGTTTGTGAACAGCTCCTATTGAATTGGGTGCCACTTTTTTCCTTGCTCTTTTTTCAGCTAAGAAGCTTCAGAAAGATACATTTCATTTTCTTTGAGCATTATTACCAGGCTGAACTCATGGGTTCTTTTATTTCTTATTTTTGTTGGAATCATAGCATATTGTTAAAGGACACAATGACTAAAGATAGTAAAAAGTTTTGTTTTTGTTTTTTTTTTCCACAGCTGCTGAAACTAGAACCAAGGAAAAATGCTTGTAGCACAGACAGCGAGCTAAGAGGATGTCTTCAGTCTTCAGTCCTGTGATGTTTGTGCAGAAGTATTAAAAGAATGAAATAGAGTTTTAACTTCACAACTCGTTATTTTGCATATGTGAAACGTTCTAACGCCTATATTTGTAAACACAGAAATAATCGTTTCCATCTTCTTTTTTCCTATACTTAATGACTTTCTAAAATAAATGCTCTGGAATGCAAACTAGTGTGAGAAAAGGAACAGTACTGAGTTTCGTGAGCCCCATGTATGGAGGCAAGTTCTCTCTGTTCAGGTCCAGGGAGCAGGAACAAAGCTCTGGGGCACCGGTGAGCTGAAGCTTGCACACAGACATGCAGAGGGGTCGGGGAACTGCTGCAGTGCTTTCGGAACCAGGAGCTGGAGAGGCCTTCCTCTGAAGGAACCAAGCTCACTTCTGTGTATCACTCAGGCCAGGGTGTCTCTGGGCTGCTGCATGGATGATGGCCATACAGCCAGCCTGGCATGGTCCCCGACTGAGGAAAGGGTGTGGGGGAGCAGCAACCTGGGCTGGGGTACAATCCTGCACTGTCTGGGGCTCCATACTGTGCTGTAAAGACTTGGAGAAAATGCATTATGAAAAGCTACACCCTGCAGGCAATGATCACTGGAGAAAACTGTGCAGTCAAAGAATGGAGCAGAAAGCATCTTCTCCAGGAGGCTGGTGAGCAACCATACCAGAACCAGAAAGGAAAATTTTTCCTGCAGTAATGTCACTCCAGAGCACTCGAAAGACAAAGCTTAGCATCACGCCAGCTGGGGAAGGAAAACTCTGTAAAATGTTCAGCTCCATGTTCATGGATCAGGCAATGAAGTATAAATTTGGAGCCGAGAATCAGTAAATTGATAACCGGCACACAGCTCTTGTATCCTTTGCCATCTTGCTTATAAACAAACTGCAGTGCAATGAGTTTCCTGCATATATGACCTTTCTGGCCTTGGGTTTATAATTCTGCCAAAAATAATTGGTTGGACCACAGTCTGTCCTGTGATTAGTCTATTTTACGAACCTTGCAGGGATTGGTCAGTCTACTATGCAAATAAAAAAACCCATTGCCATCAAGTTGATTCAGACTATAGGACAGAGTAGAACTGCCCTGTAGTGTTTCCAGAGACCAGCTGGTGGATTTGAACTGACGACATTTTTGGTTAGTGGCGAAACTCTTAACCACTGCATCACAAGGGCTCCACTATGCAAATAGGGTGTGTAAAACCACGCAATAGGATTAAGTGACCTTGCAGGAGTTGATCTATTACTATGCAAATTAAGTGACTGTGGCCTATCAAAAGGGATGGGTAAATTCATGGTCTGGTGGGAGGACTGTGCCTTGAAATTGACAAGGAGTAGGCTTACTTCAGTGCCAATCACACAGAGGTCAGTGGACCTCACTGTCATCAAGAGCCTGGAGCAAAGTGTGTCCTTTGGACCTGAGGATCCCTGTGCAGAGAAATTCCTAGAACCTGAAGAGAGAGTTGTAACACTGGAGATGGTGAGAGAGTGAGTAGCAGAGAAACGGCAGCAGCAGTACAAGAAGTGGGAACAAGAAGACAGGTGCGAGCTAGCTGCATGGGATTGCCACACTACAGAAAGAGAGAGAGCGCTGACTGCCTTCGGGCAGGAGGCTCACTGAGAGTGGAATGCCTCCAGGCACTTATCGGTGGAGCTAAAGAGCTGTAACACTTGCCAGAGAAGGGCACAACTGAGAGAAGGGCTGCATGCCTGCAGGCATGGCTGAGGAAAAGCTGAGAGCTGCCTTGGTTGGAAGCTGTCCTGATTGATGAACTGTATCGTGTCTCCTGAGTTGTAACTTGTTACTTCCCCAATAAACCACATAGTCATGAATATGGTCTGTGAGTTATATGTGGCCATTGCAACAGATTATCGAACTCAGCATAGAAGTGAGGGGTGGCAGTAATGGCTGGTGTCAGAAATGGTAAACAGTTCAGAGAGTGGAGGTATGTATGACCTCCACCTCATAGGAACCAGCTTTATGCTGTCTTGATTCTCTTTCCTCCTTGTGGATGTAGACGAGGTCTGACGCTAGTAGATTACAGTTTGTATTAGAACTGTGAATCATTGCAATGGCTCCTGACTCATAGAAGCATGGGATTTTATACGAGAAAGAATGAATGACCCCAAGAAGTGTAACTTTTGATTCTTGGATGGTTAATTTGGTTGTTATGGCTAAAAGGAAAGTAAGAGAAGTTATGCTGGAGCAGTAGATAGAGAAATTGAGGATAGGAAAGCTGCATCTGGATTGGATTGGGGCAAAAGCCCAGCAGGTTAAACAAGATGATTTATAGGGGGCCAGGTTCTTCTGGTTCCACGCAGCCAGAAGTGCAAGCCATATGAATATGCATATTAATGTGAAGGTAGTCAGGGGATGGAGAAGAGAAGATGAAATCAGAATGTTAAAAAGGTTATGTGTTTATCTGAATATACTATGGCTAATGAGGAATGTTTCTCCTACCTGGTGTTGTAAAACAGACCTAAATGTATGATGGAAATGAATATTGGGTGTTGAAAAAAAAAACAGAGCGTGTGTAACTCCACCCTTCAGGTAATACGGATTGAATTTGCTTAAAGGGAAACAAAGATTTGCCTAAAAAGAAACACGAGCTGTTCATTTCAATGCAGTAGCCCTGTGTAGAGAGTATTGGGGGTTTAGGTAGAAAACCTGAGCCCCATCCAGAAACTTTGGAGCTGGAAATTTGCATTTAAAAGATATGCAGACACAAAACTACTGGGAGAGCAGGGGATTTGCCTTTGAAGAACAATTACCTACAGAGGTATAAAAAGGACTGTTCTGCTTCTTGAATTGAGGGCAAATGGTATGCCATTTTTATTTTTAATTTTTTGTTTGTGTTTCTGACCAGTTGCCTGGCTGTGGAGTAAGGTGAAATAAGCAATGAGGAAAAGCTCACGTGGAGCACAGTCCTGTGAAAATTGGAGGCATTCGTCAAGGGATGAAATGTCAGTGCCCATCAGAACTCCCTTCCAGACCTGGGAGCTGGTGAGCAGATAGACTGGTATGCTCACTTGAGGTGACCAACTGGGTCCATGAGATGAGCAGAAGTGGAGGAGATGCAGCAATGAAGAAGTTGGCTGAGTTTGGACACGTTCCTTTGGCACCTGGTAACATAGCCTTGGTTGGCTAGGGATGAGAGAGAGAAGGGGGCAATTGATCTGAAGAGCAGGGAGTTGTGTGGACTCCTGAGCCTACCACTGTTACTCAATGACCTAGCCCAGAGTGAGTAGGGATGAGTTTGACCCCAACTGAATGGGGCATAAATGACAAGACCCAAACTGAATGGAATGAAGATGACCTGGCCCAAGTAAAGGGGAAAGAGAGAGAGATTTTTGATGCTGCAAACTTGGCATAGACAGCAGAATTCACCTCAATTTGATGGCTTGCCTTGGGCTGGACTTTGGTTATGGATACAGATGCTCAAAATTCCCACTGGAAAAGGAGATTCTTCAGACCAAGGAACATGCTTGTCTCCTCAGAGAACTGGTTTGTTAGGGATGGGAAGTTTAGACATTGGCTATCTAAAATGGGGGCAATAAAGGCATGAAGTGTCTGGCTTAGATGCTTTCATGAGTGTGTTTACAGTCAAAATGGAGGAGACAAGGGAGAGTCCTCACTGAATATATTCCTCTTCTCCTGATGGGTCTGGTAAAGAGAGGGTGGGGGAAGATGCTAATATGACTATAGGATTCAGCTGTGAGTAATAATTGCTAACCAGGAGCAACTGTGATTGTAAAAGTGTAATTGTAGAGGCTGTAACTGAAAGAGCGGACAAAGAGGGAAGCACGTGCTGGACTACAGTGTAGTGGCTGAACAGAAAGTTCTTTAAATGTTCTGCTATGCTGATACCTCAAGATGTTCAGAGTAAGGAAATAATACTCTCTCAGTTTCAATTTTCTTAGAGACTAGAAAGCGTGAAGCTAGCACCACCTGTTGGAGAACCTGACACTAGAAAGCGTGAAGCTAGCACCACCTGTTGGAGAACCTGACCAGATCATATGGACACCTGAAGCAGACCTGAGTGGCTGGTACTGAGTGAACTCACCCTGAGTAGTTTTTGCCCTACTGAAGGACTAATTGTTAATGACTGATTTGGACTAGTAAAATGTATGGGGGGTGGGGGAGTAACCCTCCAAATGTTTAGTATATATAAGAACCTATGGCCAAAAATGGCCATGGTGTGGTCCACGAGGCAATGAGTTTCTCATGTATATGACCTTTCTGGCCTTGGGTTTATAATTCTGCCAAAAATAATTGGTTGGGCCACAGCCTGCCTTGTGATTGGTCTATTTCACATACCTTGCAGGCATTAGTCAGTCTACTATGTGAATTAAAAAAAAAAAAAAAAAAAAACTGCCATTGAGTCGATTCTGACTCATAGCTACCCTATAGGACAGAGTACAACTTCCCCATAGGGTTTCCAAGGAGCACCTCGTGGATTTGAACTCCCAACCTTTTGGTTAGCAGACGTAGCACATAACTACCATGACACCAGGGTTTCCACTATGTGAATAGGATGTGTAAAACCACACGATAGAATTAAGTGACCTTGAGGGAATTGGTTGATTACCATGCAAATTAAGTGACAGTGCCTTGCCAAGAAGACTGGTCAATTTTTGGTCTGGGGGAGGACCATGCCTTGAAATTGACAAGGAGTAGGCTTGCTTAAGGGCAAATCACACAGAGGTTCAGGAAACCTCACTATCATCAAGAAGAGCCTGGAGCATAGTGCATCGTTTGGACCCGAGGTCCCTGCACTGAGAACCTCCTAGACCCGGAATAGAGAGCTGTAATGCTGGAGATGCTGAGAGACAGTAAGAGACTGTTTGAGATGGTACAGCAGTATAAGTGGCAGTATATACGAGCAAGTGACAGAGAAATGGTGGCAGCAGTATGAATGGCAGGAACAAAGAGACCAGTGCAAGATGGTTGCCATGGGCTTGCTAACCCATGGAGAGAGAGCTGTTCCTTCGGGCAGGAGACTTGCTGCCACAGTGGGGTGCCTCCAGGTACTTGTTGGGCGGAGCTAAAGAGCTGTAATACTTGCCAGAAAAGGGCACAGCCAAGGCTGGCAGCAGGCACAGCTGAGAGAAGGACTGACGGTGGGGATGGCCGAGGGAAGTCCTGCTTGTACACACAGGCCAAGGAGGAGCTGAGAGCTGTCTTGGTTGGAAGCTGTCCTGGTTGACAAACTATATCCTTCCTCCTAAGTTGTATCCTGTTACTTCCAAGTTGATCCTGATCCTGAGCTGTAGCCTGTTACAACCCCAATAATCATGAGTATGGTCTGTGAGTTCTGTGTGGCCATTGTACCGAATTACAGAACCCAGCAGAGAATTAGAGAGTGTCCTGGAGGAGGACGGCTAGTGTCAGAAATGGTGAAAAACTTGGAGAGTGGATGCACGACTGACCTCCACTTCATAGGAATCATGTTTATACTGATCTTGATTCTCTTTCCTCCTTGTGGATGTAGACAAGGTCTGACACTAGTAGATTACATACATGCACACTATATATATACACACACCTTCTCCTCATTTATCAACTCTCTTGTTACCTGACATATTGCATTTAGACAATAGCAAAAAACTCCTATGCAACTATTTTGCACGTTAACGACATAAGTCTGGCAGTAACGAACGCCGAGGTGTGAGGCGAGAGTAATGCTGGCTGTGATGGTTAAGGTTTTGTGTCAATTTGGCTGGGCCAGGATTCTCAGTGGTTTGGCAGTTATGTAATGATGTAATTTGGCAGTTATGTAACAATGTATTCATCTTCCATTTGGTGATCTGATGAGGTCATACTCCATTTTCACATAATGCCGATTTTGAATAACAACCTGGTCTTTGGGACCTAACCATGTCGATAAGTGAGGAAAGGGTGTGTGTGTGGGTGCATATATATATATATATATATATATAGTGTTTAAAGGAAAAATAAAAATATATAAATTACAATAAAATGTGCTAATCCACACCTACGTTAAAGATATAACGAAGTTACCAGATGCGTTCATCCATAAAGGAAATTACCGTAAATGCAGTGCTGAGTGCAGAAAGACACAGAGGTCTTCACTTCAGTACCACTGAGAGTAACTGAGGTGATTTTTCCAAATCAGTGAACAACTGTTGATTGATAGATTTCAAAATAAAGGAAGAATGATCTTTTCGTAATTTAAGCAACATTTACATTCCTGGAAATTTCTATGTATATTAAAAATGTGCACTAACCATTTGCAAATATGTGAAGCCGACTTAGCTTCTAGATTTGGCTGTATCTAAGCAGTGTTTTTGGAGCCCTGGTGGCTCAGTGGTTAAGAGCTCGGCTGCCAACCCAAAAGATCAGCAGTACAATCCACCAGCCGCTTCTTGGAAACCCTATAGGGCAGTTCTACTCTATCCTATAGTGTCGCTATGAGCCGGAATTCACTCAAAAGAAACGAGTTTGTTTTTTTTTTTAAGCACTGTTTTCACTTACATGAACGTCCGTTGGAACAATCAGAAGTTTAATGTGATGGTCACATATGTGGCAAGATGTGCAGTGACCTTGACCCCTGCCCGTTCAGTGCCTATCATTGGGCCAAACAAGAATATTTTCATGACTTTGCAAAATGACCCTGGGGTACAATCCCTTCTCCTTGGGAACTGCTGTCCTGCATCTTCCATGCCTCTTTGAATTCCACTCCCACTTTCTTTCAGAATCCCTTTGGCACTGGCCCTGGTATACAGTGACCCTGAGTGTCTGACTTCTTACCTATCATGTTTATACTTCAGAAAGAAGCTTAGTGGGAAGGGAGAAGTCTCAGTACAATGAATTGTGCTTATACTCACAGACAAACTCTTATGGACAATCAGCTTGGGAACCATATACGTCATCACTGACGTAAATCAGGCCCATATTATCCTACTCACCATTGTTTTCTTGGGATTCCCTTTTCCCATCAAAGATGCTGTTGACGTTTGTATTTTTTCACTTGCACACTATGATTTTTCCCTCTTAGGGGTAGCCCAGAATCCTAAGACACACAGATGTCTGTTTGTGTAACCAAAGGAAAGCCGTTGGCTTTCATGTCTCACTGAAATGATTTGAACCATGGATGTACCACTGAGTAAGCATCTAACTGGTTAGTTATTACACAACTCTTAGCCTGAGTTTTATCATCACTGAAATAAAGATATTATTCTCAACCTATTAGGGTTACAGCAAGAATTACATAAGAAATCACATGTAAAATATTTAGTGTTATGTCTGGGACAATATAGGTGCTCAATAACTGATAGCTTTATTATTATTGATATTATTATTATTACTTTCTATTAATACTAGGTCAGCATGAAAGTAAAGTAATTCTATTCCTTTCCCCAACACATAAATGTAGGATTACCAGAGTATGCTTACCCACAATTCTATTGAGCTCTTTTGTCCCTATTAGCTAGAGAACATATGCTATTAGTTTTTCATAAAGTATTTCAGATTCTGCAGTCAGTCTCCAAACCAGTCCAATAACTGAACAATGATTAATAAATTCTCAGAATCTGTTTTCTTGGTTTGTAAGCATTTCTTTTTGTAAGACGCTAAGATGAGAGTAGCTACTCAGAGAAGAGAAAGTCATATATTTAATATTTTCAAGTTTTGGAACTGAAGTATTTTAGAGTAGTTACTAAGATTTACCGCTATCCATCTGTCACTTTGACGTACTGTGGTGGCTTGCATTTTGTTATGGTGTTGAAAGCTATACCACTGGTATTTTGCATGTCAGCAGGGTCGTCCATGGTGGACAGGTTTCAGCAGAATCCATACTAAGACAGACTAGGGATAAAAGCCTAGTGATCTACTTACAAAAATCAGCCAATGCTCTATCGATCACAAAAGACCATTGCTTGATATAGTGCTAGAAGATTAGACCCTCAGGTTGGACAGCACTCAAAATACACAAACATACCAATAATGATCATAAAGATGGCACAGGACTGGGCAATATTTTTTTCTGTTATAAATAAGGTCACCATGAGTCAGATCCAACTCAATGGCAACTAAAAAATAACAACTAAGATTTAACATATTGGGCCATATTTATACATGGCCCTTTCATACATATATTGGCACCAATATAACTTTTTTTTCATATTTTCCAAAATAATTCATTTACAATGTTCTTATAAAAATATGCATACATTTATTTACATTAATATAATCTCGATGCTAATAATCCTGAAGACAACACTAAATTAAAAAATATTTTCTTTTTAAACCAACTGTGCTTTTAAATATAATTTAATTTATTGAGTTGAGAATATATTTCTATATTGGTATAATAAAAAATTCGATTAGTTATCTATTGCTGTGTAAAAAAATTATCCCAAAACTTAGCATCTAAAAAACAAACCTTAAAACAAATGGCAAATGTTTTGCTATATATGTCTTACTTCAATAAAATAAATAGTTTTGAAAAACCCAGCAACAACAAACCTTTATTATCTCATTCTTCATGGTGGGGCAGGGATCCAGGTATAGTTTATCTGGGTGCTCTTTTACTCAAGGTCTCTCAGGAGGTAGTAGAGTTGTCAAGTTGTGAGCTGGGGCTACATTCTCATCCGAAGGCTCAACTAGGGGTGGGAGAGGGATCCACTTCCAACTCATATGGCTGCTGGCCATCTTTGGTCCTCACCACGTGGACCTCTCTACAGTTCCGTCTCAGTGTGGCAGCTTGCTTTCCCCAGGGTGAGTGATCTGAACAAGAGATCACCCAATGCAGAAAGAAGACACAGCCTTTTTTATAACCTAATCCAAAAGTGAGTCCCTGGGTGGCACAAACAGTTAAGCACTTGACTGCTAGCAGAAAGGTTGATAGTTTGAACCCATCCATAGGCACCTTGGGAGACAGGCTTGGAGATCTGCTTCTGAAAGGTCACAGCCTTGAAAACCCTATGGAACACACACGGGATCACCATGAGTTGGAAGCGACTCAGCTGTTAACAACAACAACCATCTCAAACGTAGAGTCCCATCACTTGTGCTGTATTCCAGCAGCTAGGAGCAAGCCACTAAGAGCAGCCGCATTCCAGGGGAATGAATCACACATAGGCATGAAGAGCAGGAGGTAAGGGTCATTGACAGTCATCTTAGAGTCTTCCTACCACAACCAGAATATACATAACTCATCAGTCCTATTTCCATGGATGTGGTCAATGGAGAATCACCGAAACCAAAGGGCATGCTTGACCTGAATAATTGATGATGATCACTGGCCCTTTAGTTTTGGGATAGACCACAGGGTTTCTATTATTCATGGCTTCAAATATATGAGGTGCACTCTTCAGAAATGAAGAAAATCTGTAGTAGAGAAATGCCTCGCTCTTCACATAACATTGATACCTTTGTAGCACGTTCCAAGGCTAATTTTGTTTCACTGATTTATCAAGTCCTGGTTTCCAGCCTCCGGAAATAAACCAAACTACTCTTACTATCCTTTAAGAGTGCACGATACAGTTATATAGACATTATACTGTTTCTTTTACAATTATAAATACATGTTTTAAGACTAAAGGTGGAAGAACAAGTGTTGACACATGAATTTCATCAGAATTTTCTAATATTGTCATTGCTTCTTATCCATACGATTTTTCCTTTCTACCTCCTGGATTTGACCCCACTTTCATCCTCTCACCTCATCTGCCCTTCCTTTCCTGCCGCTCCAGCATTACTTTTTCATGTATTCATTAATCAACTGTTACCAGATGCCTGCTGTGTTAGGCATGAGGGATGCAATAGTAAATATGACCTAGTCCCTGTCCATTGGATTTACAGTTGGTGGGAAAAGTAAGCTGTGTGAACAGATGCTCACCCTAAATGAGATATTTTCTACAGCATAATATAAGGAGCCCTGGTGGCACAGTGGTTAAGTGATACAGCTGCTAACCAAAACATAGGCAGTTCAAATCTACCAGCTGCTCCTTGAAAACCCTAAGGGGCAGTTCTACTCTGTCTTATAGGGTTGCTATGAGTCAGAATAGACTTGATGGCAATGGGTTAATATGAAGAGGAAGCTCTTTCCAGTGCAAAGAACATTCTGAGACAATTATTTGTTGACTTAAAAAAAAATAAAACCTTAACCCCATTAGTCCCATTGCTTGCTGCCCATAAATTTATGGCATGTGATGTCTGGATGTAATGCAATTTACCTTTTTAGGGGAAAAAGACCTGCCTTTCTTATTTCATCATACCCCCACATCCAAAAAGTCATACCTAGATGGACCAATCGCATGAAATGGAGAGAAAAATCTAATTATTTCAGAAACCACTTTGAAAATTGCAGGTGAAAATTATTTAAATATTACATGGTTTTCATCAAAAGGAATTGCCAATTGACAGTACTGTTCAAATTAAAACTATGACATCACTAATTGTTTATTACCATATCCAGAGGGAGATAGGCAGTCTTTATTCTACAAAGAGTAAGTGTCTGTGAAAAGGAGTGTAATTCAGTATTTGATTCAATTCTGAAAGCACACACATACATATATACACACATTCATACATACATATCTATATACATACACATGAAGACATTGATTGCATGCTCCCAGGTTGGGGAATGTAGCTTGTCTAGAAGCTGGTTGAACCCTATGGTATTCCAACTCATAATTACATTGATTCAAATGGTTCCAATGAATTTTAAAACTTTTTTGACCAAAAAGAGAAACAGAAACACATGTAAAATGTGCCCAAAGCTTTTAAACTTCCTGTTGTTTAATGCTTCATGCATTATTCAATATTTTTTATGGCATTCATTCCCAGAGGTAATTAACAAGTACACAGATATACAGTTTAGTCCACAGGACTCGTCCTTCAGGAGCTTGGATCTGAGCTGTGGGGGTTCACACAGTGTCTCCTGAGGTCTATGAACCGAAGTTTAAATCACAAACGCAGCTGTGTGATCACTGGATTCTCCCAAGAAGGGTTTTCTCTTCGGACATACATTTGTGTGTTTTATTTTAAACGTCTCAAAGAAGTCTGAGGCATTGTGGGCCCTTTGGATACTCTGAGTGTTTTTTTTTTTTTTTTTGGAGGATTTAATGAGCCTCATATAATGGCATCAAATGAGCTGACATTCAATCATGAAAGATGATTTTTAAAATTATGCTTTTATATTCATGTTTACGGGTTTCGGTGGACTTCTAACACTTATGGGGACTTACGCAGAAAACCTATCATTTACAAGAAAAATGTATCACTCTGTATATACCATATAAATTAGGGTATTATCAAAAGTAAAAGATAATCTCTTAGTAGGGAAAGACAAATTGACACATATCTGAAAAGCTTTATAGAGGGGGGGACCACATCCAGCACTTTGTTCAGTTATTTTCACTGCATGTTAAGACAGACATTGAGTATTTCTAGAATAAAATGACCCAGATGGTCAACTGTCTAGACATAATCAAATAATTATTAACTAAGAACACTGCATGTGTTTAGAATAGAAAAGAAGTATAAAATAAAATTAGGGCCAATTTTGAAAATTACACAACTGATAGAAGCAAATTTCATCACAATAGTTCTTATTTTGTAGCAATTAGTTTCATCCAAAGGGGAGATAATGTATTCCTTGTTATTGTATGCATTTAAGTAAAGGCTTGTTTGTCCAGATGTCATAGATGTTGTGTAGAACACACGCTTTAGATAGAAGGGCAAACCATTACCTTCCATGTTTCCTTTGAATATTTATATTCAATTCAGAGCCTCACTCATGGTACAAGAATTTTAAAAAAAGCCATCTGGTAGATTCCAACTAATGGCGACCCCACATGTGTCAGAGTAGGTCTGTGCACCTTTGGGTTTTCAATGGCTGATTTTTGGAAGTAGATCCCCAGGCCTTTGTTCTGAAGTGCCTATGGGTGGACTTGAAGCTCCAACTTTTCAGTTATCAGCTGAGTGCTTAACCGATTGTACCACCCAGGAGCTCCTCACTCACAATAGATCTACAGTATTTGTTCAATTCTGATGTTAATTAAAGCCACTTAAGTTTTTGCTGGTTTTTGATTCATGGGATGGTTATTTTTTTAGGTACTATCCAGGATTTTATGTATTTTCCATCTAGTGAAGTCCCACTGCATCGTTCATGACCAATAGGTGCACCATCGCACCTGAGACCGCATCTCCAGCTACCTTGTTCAGAACGAGTGGACACCTCATCCAGGCACCCTTAGAAATTTGGAAAATTCATACATAGATATGGATATGATGTGTATATATGTTTATACATATATGCATCCACCTATGTAAGCCTTAGAGCCCTGGTGGAGTAGTGGTTAAGAACTGGGCTGCTAACCAAAAGGTCAGCAGTTCAAATCCACCAGCCACTCCTAGGAAACCCTGAAAGGCAGTTCTACTGTGTCCTATAGAGTAGCTATGAGTTGGTATTGATTCGACTTGGGTTTTTTTTGGTATGCAATCATTTGAGTTATTTTCTCTTTTCGTACTTTTTTCCCCCTTACTTGTTTGTGGCTTTTCTTGTAATTTAACATTTGTGTGATTTATAATAAAAATAATGAAACTGTATGTGGTCAGGCATGTTACAGACAGACGTTAATTTAGAAGAACTCTAGATTCAAATCCCCTTGATGTTTTATTTATAACACTTTTTATTTATTTGTCTATTATTTTTTAGTGTGAAACAATGTATTTTCAGTGTTTTACTGACTCTTTAAACAAATACAAGTAATTAAAACAGGAAATAAATATGTTAATCAAATAAACATAAGGATGGGAAATAGAAAAGAATTATAAAAAATTAAAGCAGTTCAATAATTTCAGAATCAGTGCTTAGGAATTGCACGACATCTAAAAAAAAAAAAATATGTCTATTGGCCCTTAATTTACTTGTGTGTAGAATCACTCTGACTATATGATGCACACCAGGACCTTCTGTTAAACTATCAAATCCGTTTTAGGGTCTTGTTTCTTTGTTTATAGTGTTCTTACCAACTTGCAGCTGATGTTGTAGCTACATTTCTTCAAAGCTGCTCTCATAGAAAAGCTGAAATTGAGTTATTAATGAAAACATGTAGTACTATTATAATAAAAGATCAAAACACCCCTTTATATAAACAAAAAGCTAGATCAAAGACTTTCTGAGAGGGAAGTCTACCTTCTTTCTCTGAAGTAGATGAGAAGAAATACTGTCTGGTGAGGATGTGAAAGAAATATTTTGATTGACAATGAATATATGATTTTAGGAGTGATTTAAGGCATCATTAAGTGTCCAATTCTCTTATTGTATGTATTTAAACATTGATTTATTCAGTGTCCATTTACGGAGTATCTACCATATGCCTATACCACCCGTCTGTAAGTTTATAGTACTGTGGTGGCTTGGGTGTTGCTGTGATGCTGGAAGCTACGCCACCAATATTTCATATACCAGCAAGTTCATCTATAGTGGACAGATTTCAGTGGGACTTTCAGACTAAGACACACTAGGAAGAAAGGCCTGCTGCTCTACTTTTGAAAATGAGCCAATGAAAGTCTTATGGATCACAAAAGAATATGGTCTGATATAGTGCTGGAACATGAACCCACTAGTTTGGACGGCACTCAGAATACGCAATGGCTATAACAATGGACTCAGACATGCCAAGGATTATGAAGACAACGCAGGACTGGGCAAAGTTTTGTTCTGTTTCATAAGGGGTTTCCGTGAGCCAAAGATGACTCGACGGCAAGTAACAACAGCAATGTGCCTGACCAATGTTAGCTGCTGAGATGGAGAGCAGTGGTAACAAAGGCTGACGGGAGACAGCAGAAACAAACAGTGTGGCAACGGTGATTACAGAGGTCTGCACAAAGCTCTAAGGGTGCCCGGAAGAGGCGTCCACTTGCTGTGACTGCGGGAGTTGGAGAAAGTATTTCAGGTGAGGTGACAATCGTATTGTACCATGAAGGATGTAGTGGGACTTCACCAGATGGACAGGAGAGTTATTTCAGGAAGAAACACCAGAGAGGACAGAGTGGTCCGAGAAAACCACCAGGAACAAAAATAAAGCAATACAGTAGTCAATGATAAGAATTTTGAGGAAGTCCAGGGACAAGGACTAGAAGGCAGGAGGGGACAGGAAAGCTGGTGATATGGAACCCAAGGTTGAGAAGGGACAGTGTTGACATGTCATGGCGTTGTTAACCATTGCCATTGGGCAATATGTATACTAACTGTTTAATGAGAAACTATTTGTTCTGTAAACCCTCATCTAAAGTACAAAAAAAAAAATTATCTATGTGAGATCAAATTGACAACAGCAACTCAAAAGGTTTGATGGGAAGCCTAGTGGGCAGTGAGTTGAAGATAATGGTGATGCAATAATTTGGATAAAGATAGTGAGAATAGCAGCACAACTGGAAGAATGTAATTGATGTCACTGAATTGTACATGTAGAAATTTTTGAAACGGTGTATTTTTGCCTATGTATATTTCACAAAAAAAAAAAAAAAAAGTTCCTACAAGATTGAGAAGGGAGAGTGCTGACATGTCATGGAGTTGTTAACCAATGTCATCAAACAATATGTGTACCGACTATTTAATGAGAAACTATTTGTTCTGTAAACCTTCATCTAAAGTACAATAAAAAAAAATACAAAAAAAAAAAAGACGTTTGAGGATTTTGGGAAAAATGAGGAGTCTCTGAGTAGAGCATATGGTTAAGCACTAGACTACTGACCAAAAGTTTGGCTGTTAAGACTCACCCACAAGCTCGTCAGAAGTAAGGCCTGGTGATCTGCTGCGGAAAGGTCATAGCCTTGAAAACCCTATGGAGCAGTTCTCTGCACACATGGGGTCACCATGAATCGAAATCGACCTGACAGCAACTAACAACAATAGGGAGAAATGGAGTACAAGGTGACTAGCAAAAGAGGTGAGACAAGATTGCATATGAGATTTTAACGCTATTGTAAGAAATGTGGGCAGGGAACATCCACTGAAAGTTTTAGACTAGTTTACAGAATCCACATGCTCTAGTGAAGCTCCACTACCAGACTTTTTGGTAGTGAGCTTTCGTGTACTTCATAATTCCTGGAGATAATGGCAGAGTCATCCGGTGGAGTAAAGCATTCTGACTGCAATTCTGACTGTAATGTACGGTTAGAAATGTCTTGTGGTAGGGCGAGTGGCACTGTGGACTTCTCCAGTGGGCCCTAGCCTCCAGTGTCGTGCGTTCCAACTACCTTTTCCATACTTCTTTTCCCCCTCTCGTCCTTACTGCCAGCCACTTAATGTTCTTATGTGGCCCCCTGTATTGTCTTTTCTGGAAGACATCTGGGAAAACTAATTCAAGCAAGGCGTAGAGCCCCAGAAAGACGGTAACGTTAGGCCCAGAGAAATCACATGCAAATTATGGAATTAAGGGCATTACAGAAGCACCACTGGTGAGAAATAAGGTAATCTACATGTTAATTACCAATCTCAAAGGTATTATGGCCTCCTACTTCTTAACTCAGTGGTATTACATAATATACATTTCTACAATGAGATGGGAGGATAGGTGGTTACCCTGAGAGATGTAGATGTGAGTGTGTTGTTAGTGCTTAAAACCCATCTAAGACACCACTTCACCTTGGTCTGTTCTTCAGCTCAGCCACATGCCTTATTTTGACATTGCAGGACACTAGGCATCAACCATCACGGATTCATCTAGAGATATGTTTTCTACTTTGGTTGCCTGATTCCTCATCCATAATCTACTTCCTTCATCTCCATGTCCTATCTCTCTTCTATCTATTTTCTCCAGTCTAGATACCTGACTGGAAATTTGAGATAATTAAATTTTATGTGATTTTTATGACTTCCTGAATCTAACTTGCATATCCCAACACAAGTACACTGAGGACAGAGTAGAAGGTCATGTAGGTAAGGAAGTGTAGGAGCACTAAAAAGAGATTTGGGAAAAGGTAACATTTAATATGGACCACACCTGTGAATGGGAAGGGATAGTGGCAGAGTAGAGGGAGTTCTACAAGCAATTTGGAAGCCAATGAGATGAGGAATACTTAAGGGTGTCACACTCAAGTGGCTTTAAAATGCCATAAAATGAAATAATCAACCAGTAAGTCATTGTCACAGGTTGGGTTCTCTGGAAGCAGATGCAGAGTTGGTGTTTGTTATGCAGGATACTTATTAAGGATCAACAGCTATGGAAGGATTACATTGAACAAAACAGCAAGACTTGTACGACACTGAAAACTTCAGGATATTTAAAAAAAAAACAAACCCACAGCCGTCGCTCGCCATAACTCACCGTAGCTCTTAACCACTGGGCCACCAGGGCTCTCTCTCTCTATACACTCAGATGGAAATGGACTGAGTGTGCAGCTATCATGTCTTGTCACTGGGCACTGGATGGAGGTAGAGTATCTAATCAGACTTATCTGGAAATGGGAGGAATGGGGAGGTGGCATTGGCGGTCACTGGTGCTGACAAGTAGTCGCCGATTTTCGAATCCAAACAGAGAAGTTAACACAAGTTATTTAAATACACAGTTGTGAAGAGGGTTGCCCTTAAAATTTTTGAGGGAAATAGGGGAGAATGTCTTTATGACATCAGGGTGGGAAGTGATTTCTAAAATTCTAACTTAGTTGGTTGAGTCTAGTTAGAAATCTCTCTCTGATTTGTCTAACCCTTTTGCTTGAATAACTCGTCTACTTGAATTATTTAATTATCAATTATTTGTTGAGAACCGTCTGAACTATACCGCAGTTTTCTGTCTCTCTCTCTGTAAATTACCACTTAGACCTCCTCGCCCCCGTCTCATATTCAAGAGTTCAGTTTCACATTTCTTCTCAGCGTTCATTTTTGAATGTTCCCTAATGATCCCCTTGTTTCATAAAAGATTTTACAGGGTTTTCAATTTGAGTATGATTTATTCCTCCCTAAAGAAACATCTTTTCCTGAGGAAATGTCAGAGGCTTCCTTTGGTTTGCAAGATCATCTCCACGATACACATTATTTGTGTCAGTCATTGAAGGAGAGCACCCTGGATTTGTTCTCAGTGCACAGAGCCACATGACATCTTCATAGGAATTGGGGTGATACGAAAATATTCCCCCAAACCCAGTCTTTGAAATTGTAAGGAGAAATAAGTAAAATTTTCAAAACGTACTATTGCGTATTTTATAAATATAGATTACGCATTTATGTTCACACAAACACACATTTCATAAAAGGTCATGCTAGTTTGTTACTGCTGTTAGCTGCTGTTGAGTCAGCCCCCAACTCATATGGACCTCATGCACAATGGAAGGAAATACTTCCTGATCCTTCACCATCCCCATGATTGGTCACAGATAGGACTGGTGTGATCTGTAAGGTTTTCACTGGCTGATTTTTGGAAGTAGGTTGACAGGTTTTTCTTCCTAGTTCGTCTTAGTCTGGAAGCTCTACTGAAACCCATTCAGCGTCATAGCAACAGACGGGCCTCCGCTAACAGATGGGTGGTGGCTGTACATGAGGGTCATTGGCCAGGAATGAGACCTAGATCTCCTGCATGAAAGGTGACAATTCTACCACTGGACCACCACTGCCCCCACATAATAGGTAGATTATTTAAAGTATCATTATTGAAGGTATTTGAGTTGTAAAGCAGCTTTGAAAATTTATGTGTGTATGATCATCAGCTAAGGTTGTGACATGGCGATAAGTATGATGCTGCACATACCCCTGTGGAGCCCTGGTGGCACCAGAGGTTAAGAGCTCAGCTGCTAACCAAAGGGTTGGCAATTCAAATCCACCAGCTGCTCCTTGGAAACCCTATGGGGCAGTTCTACTCTGTCCTATAGGGTCGCTATGAGTCAGAATCAACTCAGATGGCAACGAGTTTTGGTTTATTTGTTTTATACTCCTGCACATTTTGAATAAGGTAGCCTGAGGACTGAGTTCTATATGTTAAATAAAATATATACATTGGGGCAAACTGAGAACATTTCCATATAATATTGTAACCTGACCCTGCGAATGCCAGTAAATTTCCATTAGTGCTTAAACTAGTCCAAGCCAGAGTTAGCCCACCCTACATGCGCAGACCACCAGCTGTGACCGCTAATTGACCTCAACAGAGGATGCAGCAACAGGAGGAACGAATCAGAAGGAAAATCGTCACCAGGACCCTATTCCGAAGCAACAGGTCCGACACAAACCATGTCACCTCCTATTTCCTGGCCACCTTCTAGAATTTTCCCACCCCAGTATACCTGCGTGGCCGCCATCTTGCTACCCAAATCACAAATAAGCCTTGCTTCTTTGTAGCTCAGGAAGCCAGATCTGAGGAACTTCCTCCTGGCTCTGGGCATTGCAATAGCTTCTTTCACTTTCTCAAAGACCCGTGTCCAGATAATTGGCAAGTCTGAGAGCTCTGGACAAGGACCCATCTTCTAGGTTTGGCAACAATATCATACCTATTGAACATTTTTTTAAAGAGGTTAAAACAAAATATACAGTCTTCTGCCTTTTTTACTGGAATGACATTTCAGTGAATTAGTGAGTAGAGACCTGGCTTCCAGGTCAAAAACACCTGAGTTAGGTTCTCAGCTTTTCCAGATGACCTTGAACTGGTGGTTGCTTGACCTGCTGAAATGTTTTCTAACGTGACTTAGATCACTTACTCACAAGATTGCTGTAACTATTATGTACAATCAATAAAACATGTCTGTCCCTTGGCAGAGATTCAATAGAAGGTTGCTCTGTTACTAGCAGTGATACTAACCGATCATATCTGTTATAGTTTGCTCCTTAACATGTTAATAGTCAAATGAACTCTGATTTCTCAAAGCCTGTAAAACATGATTGTTAATCTTTAAATGCCCTGATTTTAATTTTTGGAGTTGTGTGTGGGACAAGGCGTGCCTGGGTGTGTATCTGCAGAATGGAGGGGAGGAAAGCTAAGGAAGTGGACGAAGGGACCAAGGAGGGGAAGGGGAGTAAGGTCCACCGTAGAGAAGAGGAGCCTGATGCAGGCCAGCCGTGCCGTAAGAGAGTGAGAGGGCTGGTTACTTGAAGAGTAAGAGGCTTGGGAAAGTACTGGCCTCTACAGAATCTGATGGCTCGATAAGAAGCAGGAGACTCCAAAATCTCATTACGTGAGAAGGGAAACCCTCTGAATTCCCATCTTCAAGCACTGACTGTGGCCTTTTACCTCCTTAAAGACTAAAATGTAGTTTGTTTGTTTGTTTTTTCATTTACAGATGCCTGGATAATTGTAGTGAAATGATGGTAAATATATTAAAATATTTCTTAATTTTCCGAAGTCACTGATAAATTATAGTGATGTCATTACCACATTCAATGTCACTACTGTAATTTTGTCATGTCTGAAGGGGCATGTAATGATCCTCATATGATGCAAATCGATAGCTCATTTTTCATTATTTTGACTTTTTGCCTACATAGTTATGCACTTACATGTAAAAATATTTATTTTAAAAAATATCTAAAGTAAGAATGGCATGGTCAGCAATATTTTGCTTCAAAAATTACAGTATTTTTATACACATTTTTCTTTACAATGATTGATTAATCATTTTCATTTCCAAAATTTATATACATAATATGTATGTATGTACACATGTATTATAAATGCCAAATTATTTCATGTTGTTTAACATACATAAATCACCAAGAATTAATTCTTAGTGTGTATAAAGTTATATTTCATTATCTAGTGGGAAAAATCGATATGGAACTAAAGATATTTTCTATGGATTAAATTGTAATCTTCAGATAAAAATATGACCTCAAGAACATTTTCTAGATTGAATAAATACATGGAAGGAATTACTTGAGCATCTACATATATAGACATTAATGGTGAGTTAATGTAAATGCTTTCTGTTTGAATCAGGATGGGTAGAGTAGAATTTGTTTTAGGTTGTATAATTTCTCCAGCATAAATGTGGGCTAAACTCCTTCAGATCACTGGCTTTTCAGCTTGGATATACAGACAGTCCCTGACTTATGATGTATTCAAGTTACCACAAACCACACAACCCTTTTTTTGTTTTGTTTTGTACATCTTATCGTAGTAATATGTACTACATACAATGTTGTAGAGTGTAATTTGCTGATGTTATCATTCTCAGACGTAATGTTTCCAACCGAAAGACAAATAAAGATCAGTTTTACAAAGATACTGATAATAAAAGGCAATAATAATGAAAACCAAAAAAAATAGCCTGAGGCATTGGACTTACAGAACCGACTTACAATGGAGTAGTCAACAGAACGGAACCCCGTTGTAAGTTGGGGACTACCTGTACATGAATATGCAGAGCTATTTATATACTTCATTTTACAATACACTAAGTTCTTCTATATGATACCAATGCCTAATTTTCTCTCTGAACATCTGGTTAACGTCAAAGTTAATTGGGTTGATAAATGCACAGAAGTAATAATTATGAGCATAAAGTCTCAAGTGGTTATGATTTTCCACAAAAGGGAATAAAATACATAGTTGTCTTCTTCAAAGCCTGACTTGACCACTGAGTAGGAACACAGTTAAATGTACAGTAATTCCACCTTTCCTCAGCTGGGCCATATTAATGGTAGCTTTATGCTACTTGTTCTTGTGATGTAGCAGGATTTTACCTTGGAAACCATTTGCTTTACATCCTCTCAGATCAGAGGATCCAGGCTGATGATGACAACAGTATGTACTGCGTTATCCAGTCCTGCCACAATCCAGACGTACAGACAGTGCAGTGAAAGACATGCAGCCCTGCAGCATCACGCTTGTTTTGAAGAAATCTGCAGGCACCTGTGAAGCCAAGGGGAGCTACAACTGCAGCCACACCTTGGCCTCTTTGCTAATAACAAGAGGTCTGACCACCACTGTCATTGAGCTATAAAGTGAGTGAAACTGGGCTGGTCCTTTGTCCGCTGTATCCAATACGTGGAATTTGGGCACCAGAAAAGAGCTCGACCATGAGAATGAGCTATTTGGCCAGGCGAATGGGAATTTCAGAACTTGGGCTTGAAGGGACTTTCAGTATCCTCTAATTAAGATCTCTTCTATGTTCTGATTTCCTATTTTCTCTTCTCCTACTTTAAAATGTAAAAGTAAACACCCTGGCAAAAATGTTCCAATTACAAAAAAACTCATATCATGGTATTGAATTGACCCCCCAAATGAGTGTAAGTTGAGGAACTGGGTGAGGCTGATATTTTCTCCTCCTGCCATTTTTATGGAAGGGAATATGCGCTCTTATCAGCGGCCTTATTGGACTAGGTGAGTTTGAGACATTCAAGACCTAGGATCCTTTAAAAAAAATAGGGTTTAGAATAAGGTCTCCTTTATCATAATAAATGAAGAAGAAATTGAAATTGTCAACACTCTCCTTCTACTTGGATCAATAAAACGTCCGTTGAAGCAGCAGTCAAGAAATCAAAGGACATATTGCATTGAGCAAATCTGCTGCAAATGTCCCCTTTAAAGTTTTCAAAAGCAAAGATGTCACTTTGAAGACTAAAGTGCACCTGACCCAAGCCATGGTATTTTTTAATCGCCTCATATGCATGTGAAAGCTGGGCAATGAAATAGGAAGACGGAAGAATAATTGATGCCTTCAAATTGCGGCATTGGTGAAGAATACTGAACATACCATGGACTCCCAGAAAAATGAATTGAAGAAATACAACCAGAATGTTCCTTAGAAGTGAGGATGGAGAGATTTCAGCTCGCTCACTTTGGATATGTCATCAGGAAAGACCAATCGCTAGAAAGGACATCATGTTTGGTAAAGTGGAGGGTTAGCAGAAACGACAGAAATAGTCAATGAGATGGATTGACACAATCGCCAAAGCAAGGGACTCAAACATCAACAATCACGAAGACAGCGCAGGACCAGGCTACATTTCGTTCTGTTACTTATGAAGTCGCTATTAGTCAGAGTCGACTCAACAGCACTTAACAACAACAAGATTTAGAATGAGGATTCTCAGAGCTAATTAACTGATTGGAGTTCAACTAATTCATCACCCTGAGGAGTGGTTAATTGGTCTTGATCTGAGAACCTGACCAGGCACTGGCTCATGGCCTTCAGGTTGCTGAGGAGAGTTTTGCTTTTAGTTGTACAATCATATTTAGGGTTTCTTTTTAAATGCTCCCTTTATTTTCCCTATACTGCTATATAATTTTATTTGTTTCATTAATTCCCTTCTAATAATTTGTAAGGTTAAGAGGATATATTTTTGGTTATTCTAGTGGTGACTTTTATAATAACTAATTATATTTGTATGCTCAAATAATACTATTTTTTGATTTGTTTTCTTTATAGAAAAGGTCATTAACAGACATATCTTTTTAGAAAGAACTACAGACAGGTTGTCTGGTGTAGTGAAAAGAGAATTGACTTTGTGGAGAGACAGACCTCTCTGGCACAGCTCATGTCTGATGGCCACCTAATCACTGTTATGTTCTACACCAATGTAGCAAACTACTGTAGTTACTCACTGAAACATACGTCTTTTGAGTTTCCCTATTATTTTGTTTTCTAGAGCTTACACTTGGAACTAGACGATTTTGAATTCAACTGTTTTGATTAATAGATACTTTAAAAGTATCTTGGCAAAAGACAAACACTCACACAAACAAATGAGTCTTGTTATGGATCGAATTGTGCACCCTGTCCCCACCCCACAAAAAAATGTGTTGGAATCCTAACCTCTAAATGTGTGGATGTAATTCCATTTGAGAATATGGTTTTCTCTGTTGTGTTAATGAGGTCCTATCAGTGTAGGTGTGTCCTAAAGCTTATCACTTCTGAGTTATAAAAGGAGCAGATTATATGTCGAAGGGAGCACAGTCAGGGGGGAAGACAGATGCCACGTGAAGATCACCAAGGAACCGAGGCATGCTGGGACTACAGAAGCCGAAAGAGAAAATAATCTGACGCCAGAGCAGACATAGAGAGAGACTTCCCCTAGAACTGGTGCCCTGAATTTGTACTTCTAGCCTCCTAAACTGTGATAAAATAAATTTCTCATCTTTAAAGCACCTCCTTGTGGTATTTTTGTTACAACAGCACTAGATAACTAAGACAAGTCTATTCTATTCTTGCGATCAAATTATTTCCTGGTTCTAAATTAGTTCTTTAAAAGATATGCTTGCTTTTAGAGACTATCAAGTTCCCATTTAGCCTACTACAGTAATGATGTTCGAAATACTCTAAATATGTTAAGTGTATACCAGGAAATACAATTACAACATTCCCAGATGAGGAAGGTGAGCATATTCAAACCTTAACATACAGAAGAGATGTAGTGATGGGAGATAGGAAAATGAAAGTAGTTCTAAATTCATATGTAAATTATCTGGTGTAACAAGCTGTACATTTTAATATGTAACATTTGATAATCTTTTAGAGTTAGTGACGTACACATTTTCAGTGCAAGATCTTGATTTGATCAAAAAGGAACCTATTTCTAGATATAAAGTGGGATCTGTATCAAATTCAAGAAATTCAGTCTTGTACATCATCAATGTTCACTGTAGCACTTTTCACAATAACAAAAATGTGGAAACAACCAAAATGCCCATCAACAGATGAATGAATAAACACAAGGTGGTACATACTTACAATAGAATATCAACCAGCCATAAAGAGAAACAAAGTCCCTCCTGATGCATGTCACAGCATGGATGAACCTTGAAAACACCATGCTGAGTGAAATAAGTCAGTCATTGTCATGGATTGAATTGTGTCCCCCCAGAAATGTATCCATTTGGCTGGGCCATGATTCCCTGTATTGTGTGATTTTCCCATGTGTGGTAAATCCTGCCTCTATGATGTTAATGAGGGAGGATGGGTGGCAGTTGTGTTAGTGAGGCAGGACTCAATTTACAAGACTGGATTGTGTCCTGAGGCGATCTCTTGAGATATAAAAGACAGAAGTGAGCAGTGAGACAGGGGGACCTCATACCATCAAGAAAGCAGTGCCAGGAGCAGAGCGCGTCCTTTGGACCTGGGTCCCTGTGTGGAGAAGCTCCTAGTCTGGGGGAACACTGATGAGAAGAAGGCTGGCAGAGAGAGAAAGCCTTCCCCTGGAGCTGACGCCCTGAATTTGGACTTTTCGCCTACTTTACTGTAAGGAAATAAACTTCTCTTTGTTAAAGTATTTCTGTTATAGCAGCACTAGATGACTAAGACAGTCATAAAAGGAGAAATACTGTGTGATCTCACTTATGAAATATGCAAATATATAGAAACCAAAATTATTAGTGATTACCTAGGGAGAGAGAAAAGGGAAAAGGGAGAGTTTTTGCTTAGGGGGCTTTGAGTTTAGGATAATTGTGGTGGAAGAATTTGGAAAAGGATAGCTATAAAGGTTGCACAGCATGAAGAATGTAATTAATGTCACAGAATTGCACATGCGGAAATTGTTGAATTGGTGAAGGCTTTGTTGTGTATATTTTCACCACAAAAAGAGAGGAAGGAAAGAAGGAAGGAAGGAAGAAATAAATTTGATCTAAACCAAATTTAGAGTTAGAAATTCCCAGAATTTAAAGGCAGCGTCGCTCTAAAATACTGTAACAAAACATATCAGTTATGCCAACCACTTTCCATGGTGACAGTAAGTACTGTATTTTTACACAAAAGACAAATGACTGGCACCTTTTGCATTTGTTTGCTGGCTGCGCCCTCTCCCCACCCCCTGCAAGGCATCCTGGCAAGCACACTATGCTAATTTTTCTTCCTAACAACATGTAAAAAAAAACTGGCATAGTGGTGCCTCTGAAAATACTTCGCAGAGGAGGGCACAACCTCATAAACTGTATTTCTCTCCTTAATATCTATGCATGGGTGTTAGAAATAGAAAACCATGTGTATGTGTAATGTATGTGGTCCTTGTATTTTAAGCAAAAACATGAATGTATGAACTAAAGAAGTGCTTTTCTAGTGCCATGAGCTCACTGAGAGGATGCATGTCTTTAAGTTTACTATTGGTAGATGACAGGCAGGAGCAATGATGTTGGGCCAATTTGTCAGCTAAAGATAACATGATCCACATAAAAATCCTGTCTGAGGGCTCTTGCACTTTCTACTACATCTTTCCCTGGTTTTCCTGCTCAGTTAGGGGCGCTTTCCCTTAGCTGATCAGACACTCTGATCCAGGTTCTATGCTCTGCAGGATGCCATAGGTACAAAGGTAAAAACAGCCCAGTTCATGACCTCAAGAGCATTTTAGCAGAAGTAAACATTCACAGAAGTTAATATAATAAGTCAAATACAATATGTGCCATAAAAGAGGTATGACTGTAACGCCAAGGAAGCTTAAAGAGAGAATCCCATTTTTAGCTAGGAAAATAACAAGAAAGCTGTCTGGAAGAAGTTTCATTTAGGCTGACTTTGACAACTGGCAATTCTAATAGGCAAAAATGTACAAGGGGCACTTGAGACAATGCTATTAGCTAATGGAGGAGGCATGTTTTGGGCCAATGTGAGTAGCCCAATTTGGCTGATGAGTGGGGTGAAAGGTAAGACCAGTGTGAAGGATCTAGAAAGTTGAGGTCTGGATACAAAATACTGATGAAAAGGGAAAGATACCTGAGCTGAAGTGTGATGTGATGTAGCTATGTTTCAGAAGGACTCATCAGAAGATGGTTTTAATATGGACCGAGCACTGAGAGACTACAGGTGAAAAGGCCTGGTAGTAAATGAAGGGTGAGAAGGGGATTAATAGGAAGAACTATGTTGCAGACAGACAGCCTTTAATTAATTAATTAATCCTGGGCACTCGGGCTACGGTGTCGAACAAACATTTATCTAATGTGGTGAAAGGCATTAAATAATCATGCACATTTGAGCAGAATCGAGACAGTAAGAAGTACTTGGCAGAAGTAATTTGACTCTAGGAGGACTTCAGTACTTGGAAGAGTGACTGGTGATATTATGTTTTGAGTCCCAGATAATGCTACATTAGAAATTTGAGTGTTCTCTTCTAGATTATGGGAAACCACTGAAAGTCGTAGATCAGAAACTAAGATTAAGAAAATAGCCTTTCCTGTTGTCCTCTTGCTCATATGGTCTTCTTTCTAAAGATGAGGCGTTACATCATGTAAACCATGACATTCTGAAAACTTCATCAGTCAGAGACGGTAAGTTGCATATATGCCTCTCACATCTTGGGCCTACTTTCATTCAATCAAATGCTTCTTTAAAGAATGCCTCTAAGAAACCTTCAGTAATTTATCCATAAGAATATAGAAACTGTATTTATGTTGTAACCCTTTGAAGAATCAGTAGATTCTGTCTTTCCTGTATTAGATTGTTTAATTTTCTGGAGTTGCTGTTGGGAATATCTGGTTATATTTTCTTAAGCTGATGTAAAGTTAAAATAACAATAAGGGGAAGTCGAGTGACGTTAAGAAATATAGCTTTAAAAAATATTTCCATGAATCTTGGGGAAACACGGAAACTGCCACCAAGATCTCCACTACGTATAGCTTCAGTGTGAGCAGTGCCCTTAAAATTTCATGCCAAGAAAACTTTATCTCAATTAACATATTTCTGTAGTTTCTTTTTTCCTAAACATCAGTTATTTTTCCTTGTTTCATCCTGACTTCAAAGAAGTTGAGGATCGATTTTGATGAATAAAGCATAACGACTCTTGTAAGTCTATTAGTTTCCCTATATGAGAGGTCCTAATTTTCTCCTCTTTTGTTAAATTAAATGTGTCTACGACCCATTCTATTGACTGTCTGAAATAAATTACTGAAAGTAATCTAGATCTCTAATCATTCCATTGCACTAACATTCTAGCCAGTGTCTACGCGGCATTTTGATCCCACTACATGAGTCACTTAAATCACCTTGATTTCTCATTACTGACTGTCCCAGAGTGTGAAATAATCATACACATTTGAAGGCCCTTGGGGAGAGCACTTTACCTATATTCTTAACATTCACATTTACAATTAGCACAAGGAGGGCCTGTGGGAACAATCAGTTCAACTGGCTTCAAATTTTTGGAAAGTGTTACCACAGTAAAGAAAAATAAGTAGACAAGTACAGGTTTCCGTGTGAACAATTCCATCTTTGCCTTCTATAGCTGTGAATTTGATTCAAATGCACCTAAAGGCTTTAGTATACAAGCAGAAATTTAGAAAGGAAATGTCATTGCTTTCCTGAGCTGTGTACTTCTTGAATATGTTTTTATAGTAAATCCCCTAGAAAATGATAAAACTTCTCAAAGAAGCTTTATGTATGTATATGTATATTTATATGTATATGTTTGTGTTTTAAGGTTTATATTGTACTAAGATTATGAGATTTAAACCAGTTGCCGTCAAGTCAATTCTAACTCATGACAAACCCATGTGTGTCAGAGTAGAATTGTGCCTCATAGGTTATAAGACTTGGTGGGTTCTGAAAACATAAACCGGGGATGAGAGATGTAAGCAAAATAAAGAACTGTCACGATGCGCTTAATTATCGGGTTACTTATTAACAGCATATTCTCTGCAGGAACCAGCTGCCTAATAGCTAACTTCCTGAGAGAAAACAGAGATGAGTTTGAAATTCAAGTCTACCAGAATGGAAAGTGATGACCCTCTAGAATTTTAGAGTCTAAATTTGGCAAGGTAGATTACACCACAGCTCAGCTACCTACCATCTATCTTATTCTCCTTCTTGGGGCTTGGTTAGCTCATTTGTGAAATTGGGGAGTCAGACTAGATATCCCTAAAGACCCTTCTAAACACAAATCTTCTGGTCTTACACGTTTAGCTCATCTAATTCAACTGTCGGCTCTTGGAGGCCTCCTTTGTGTAGCATCCTTCCACGGCTAAGGAGGGGCTGGAGGCAGACCAGGAGAATCTGGGTTCGTTACCGACAGCCCTCTTAGGAAATAAAAGCCAGTGTTCTTGACCTCTCTTTTTGAGTAAGTTTTGCCTCTATTACATATTTCATCCTGCCTCTTCCAGGTCTTATACTTTCAGCTATTAGTTATTTCTATTAAATTCGGAGGACCAGTTTTCAGAATCTTCAGTCTCCTGTTTTCTTCCTTTATGAATGTCCCTCTGTTGATGATGTGTCTTATAGTTAATAATTTCTTGGAATTAAAAGTTATGATAAATTCCTCTGACATGTTCACTGTATTTCTATTAATTTAGCAAAAGATAAAACTTAACTATCTTGGAACTATTCATCTTAATGAATCAGTTTTTATTCTGGAGAATTTCAATTTCTGAACAAATCCAAGCTCATTTTTCTCTCTTATGGGACATATATTCTTAATCATATGTGTAATTTTTAGCTATTATGGACCCAAGTAGCTGCTGTTTGATGCTGACATTCCACTCTTGTTCAATCCCCAATGGTAGCAGGAGTCCTGTGCCCCCCCACCCCATAAGTTATATTAAGTTCTTTATAAAATGACTCATGTTTTATAATAATTGATATTGCTCCATGTTTGTCATTTCCTCGCCCTCTTCTGCAGAATGACGTTTGTACATAGTTTTATGTATTTGAAATTTTGATTTTTTCTTACTTCACCAGGATGCTTAGTTTGAAAAGGAAGGAGACTGATCAAGTTCTATTCTTGTTATCCTCTTTTCTTTCCACTTTGCTTCTCCTACCCCAGCATGAAAATACTCATGTAGCATTGGAGAACGTGAACAATTTCTTTTTTACTTTAGAATGAAAAATTGAATTGCAATAGCTTTTAACTCTAGTTTAAAAAAACAAGCAAAAAAAAAAAAAAAACACACCTCCATACTGGTGAAAAGAACCCAATAATGAGAACGCTCATTCTACTAGCAAAACAAAACTGAGCAAAAGGAATTATAACTCTCAAATTTATGTATGTGCATGCATAATGAATCTTAGCAAGAGTCTTATCACAAGGAAATAAACAATTAGCTCATCTTAAATTTTCTATACCATACGAGCCATCTTTTCATTACCACTAATTTTTTTCTAATATTCTGTGCAGAAGATGAATCCCTGTATATGACACATGGGTCTAGACCCTAGCTTGGCTACAGTAGCTTTTCAGATAGAAATAAAGAAATGACCAAGAGGATATATTGAGTGGTACATTAATTTGTAATCTCTGGTTGTTTTTGGTTTTTTTTAAATCATGATTAGTTTACTTCTGATTTTTTTGAAATCATGATGAGTTCACATTACATAATAGACAAGTTAATTTTCCAAAAACATACAACTCTAAATGAGCATACACCTAACAAGAGAGCTTCAAAATACATAAACCAAAAGCTGATAGATCTAAAAAAAGAAATGAACAAACCCACAATCGTAGTAGGGGACTGCAGTACTTCTTACCCAATAATTGATAGAATGAGTAGCCAGAAAATCAGTAAGTACAGGTAATCCCCGACTTACAAGAAGGTTCCATTCCAACAACTCCATTGTAAGTCAATTCTGATGCAATTTGAATGTCTCTCTCTCTCTTTTTGTTTTTTTAGTTTTCATTATTTCCTGCTTTATGGTAGTGTTTTAAACAGTAAATCAAACCACTGAATATCTTCGAGTGAATGTCTCAGAATGATAACATCAGAAAATTATCTTACAATATTGTAAGTAGTATATATTACTAATGATAAGATGTACAAAAAAAGTCGTTTTAAGTGCGGTTCATGGTAACTCGAGTACGTCAAAATTCAGAGACTACTTTTATATGGATTATTTGAATAACAATCAAGAAATTTGACCTAATTGACATATCTAGAATACTCTACCCAGCAGAACACATTACTGTCAAGTGAACATGGGCATTTGGCAAGAAGATAGACCATATGTTGGGCCACTAAACTAACCATTAAAAATTTGAAGGAGGAGGCAGGCCAGGGTGGAGTAGTCAGACACTTTGTGTTGCCCTTCTTAGAACAAAGACCCAAAAAAACAAGTGACTCATATATATATGACAACCTAGGAACCTTAAACATCAAAGATAAGGCTGAAGAATTGGACTGAGTGACAGATGGAAGAAGAGACAATTCAAAACAGCAGAAATGGAGAATTACAGATCACTAGAGTCCTGCTAGCTGCACCTGCACAGCGCGGACATATAGAGACAAGCAGCAGCATCCACAGCCAAAACCCACCCCACCTGGTGCAGCTAAGGAGAAGCGACTGCATGCATGTTCAGAGTCAGCCAGGAGTGATTCCAGCCCTGAGAAAGTTAAGTGCATGCACCCAGCCCCCCATATGCACCCCAACCCCCTCTACCAGAGCTCCACAGGCCAAGGAGCACTTCCCACCCCCCACCCATACCCTTCCCTACTCCACCACCAGTCTGGCAACATTCAACACCACCACGCCCCCTAAGCAGGGAACTCATGGCCCCAATCCGGGGGCACCCATCCCTTAGCCCAGCCACTAGCGCTGGGGGTCCATAGATTTGCAGCACCTTCAACACCTGTCCCCCCCCGCCCCCCCCCCCGCCCCGATCACCTGCTCCAGCCCTTACCTTGCCAAGCCAACACAGCACGGCCAAATTGGGGCAAGGCAGGCAGCATTCTCAGCTGAATCCCACTTCACCTACAGCAGTTAAGTGAGACCTACAGGCCTGTGGTGTTTGACACTGCTCCGCCCCCTAAGCCAGTAGCTCTAGGCCCCGCCTGAGACAATTGCCCCTTCACCCAGCCACCGGCACAGGGGGTCCACAGACTTACAGTGCCATCCAACCCTTCCAATCACCCACACCAACACCTTGCTGATGGAGCATACACAGTGTGGCTAAATTGGGACAAGGTGGGTAGCATTCCCAGCTGAAGCCCACTTCACCTACAGCAGCTAAGTCAGAGCTGCACACTTGTGACATTCAGCACAGCTCTGCCCCTGAAGCTGGCAGCTCTGAGCCTGGTCTGAGACGGCAGCCCCTTTACCCAGGCACTAGCACGGTGGGTACACAGACTTGCAGTGCCCCACACCACCTCTAGTTAACTGCACCAGTGCCTTGCTGGCTGAGCTGGCACAGCATGGCCATATTGGGTCAAGGTGGGCTGCATTCCCAGCTGAAGTCCACCTCACCTGCAGCAGCTAAGCAGGAGCTGCAGACCTGTGACATTCACCATCGCCCTCCCCCCTAAGATGGGAGCTCCACCACCCACATGGGGGGCTTGAGAGCTGGTGGAACTGCCCCCTCCATTCAGCCACTCACAACAGGGGCCTGAGGAAAAGTGGGGCCTGAGAACTGGCTGCACAAACTCCCCCATGATGCTCTGTAGGGGACAGGGGCATGCCCTCCAACTAGGCACCTGTGTGCACGCAACAATCCCTTGCCTCTCCCCTACATCACACTCCCCACTGCAATTGGAGGCTTGTACCTGCTCCAAACACCCTCATGCAGCTCTGGCCACCCAGAATTGTCTGTGAGAGTCTCCTCATCTCTCACTTGTTAACTGATGATCCAGGCATCTTCACCCTGACCAACCAGCAAGTAGCAGAGTGCACACACAACACCCAACCCAATGACCAGGGCCAGAATCTGTGACCTGCATCCCTGGCCAGGTGACCAGCAGGATAGATACATCACTGTCTCAGTCATCTGGTGCTGCTCTAACAGGAATACCACAGGTGGATGGATTTAGCAAAGAGAAGTTTATTCTCTAACAGTCCAGTAGGCTACAAGTCCAAAATCAGGGCATCAGCTCCAGGAGAAGGCTTTCTCTCCATGTCGGCTCTGGAGGAAAGTCCATGTCATCAGTCTTCCTTTGGTCTGGGAGCTTCTCTGCGCAGGAACCTCAGGTCCAAAGGACGCGCTTTGCTCCCAGCACTGCTTTCTTGGTGTTATGAGGTTCCCATGTGTCTCTGCTCACTTATCTCTTTTATATCTCAAAAGAGATTGCATTAAGACACTAATTTGTCAACCTCATCAGTAGAACCTCATCATCGTGATAGAATTTATAACACATGAGGAGATCACATATAATCTTATCATAGTGGTAGAGTTTACAACACATAAGGAAATCACATCAGATAACACAATCATACAATACTGGGAATCATGACCTAGCCAAGGTGCTACACGCATTTATGGGGGGACACAATTCAATCTATGGCAATCACCTCACCAAAAATGCCACTTACATCTTCAGCGTCCCCGCAAGAACAGCAAACAGGAACCTATGCTCACAAACATAGTTACTGCTCTACCTACCCAGAAATGGGAGATGAGATCTTCAACATGGCCAGGTTAGTGACCAGAGTAGCACACATGCCCAGACTACTCAAATATATCAAAGCAAAACACAAATTCAGGACACATAAACAAACATACAATAAATATGATAACTTCTTGATGCCTCAGAGACAACAGACAATATCAAATCACATAAAGAAGCAGGACAAGATGGCTCCAGCAAGTGACCAAAATAAAGAACAGAAAACCTTCTGGAGGAAGAGAAGGCAATGGAATTACCTGATAAAGAATTCAAAAGACTAATATGCAGAGCTTTCCAAGGGATCAAGAAAGAGATCAGGGAAACCACAGACAAAACCAAGGAAAACACAGACAAAGCAATAGAAGAATTCAGGAAAACTACTCAAGAACAAAATGACAGAATGAGTAGACTAGAAACCATACAAAACAGTGACTAGAAATCCAAAAGATTAACAATAAAATTTCAGAATTAGACAACTCAAAAGAAGGACACAGGCGCAGAACTGAGACAATGGAAAACAGATTTAGTGGGATTGAAGACAAATCCCTTGATAACAATTTGTTTGAGGAAATATTAGAAAAAAGTAATGATGAAAAATGAAGAAAGCCTACGTGGGACACTATCAAGAGGAAAAACTTAAATGCGATTGGAGTTTCAGAACTGGAGGGGATAATGGAAAATACAGAGAGAATTGTTGAATATTTGCTTCGTAAAACTTCCCTAATATCATGAAAAACAAGGAGATAGCCATACAAGAACCTCAATGAACCCCATACAAGATAGACCCCAAAAGAAAGTCTCCAAGACATATCATAATCAAACTTGCTAAAAACCAAAGAGAGTGGCTAGGGAAAAATGAAAAGTAACCTACAAAGGAGAACCAGTGAGACTAAGCTCTGATTACTCAGCAGAAACCATGCAAGCAAGAAAGCAATGATATTCACATATATAAAGTCTTAAAGGAAAAACAAAAAAAACTGTTAGCCAAGAATTATATATCCAGCTAAACTGTCTCTCAAATATGATGGCAAAATTTGGACATTTGCAGATAAACAGAAATCAAGGGACTATGTAAAAACCAGAACAAAATTACAAGAAATATTAAAAGGATTCCTCCAGTGAGACCAACAACATTAGACAACGATTCAAGATTAGGACACAGGACAGATCAACCAGACACCAACTCAGAGAGGGAATTCTTAAAACATAAAGCAAAGCTAAAAGACTGGAAATAGGGAACCAGAGAATTCAATACGTAGACTATGAAAATTCAAAACAAAAAACAGAGAATAAATGATGTAGTTATAGAACCTTCATATGGAGAAGAAATCTAGGTGATATCAAGAAAAAAAAAGACTGGTTTAAACTTAGGTAAATTTCAAGGTAACTGCAAAGGAAGCTAACAAACCTATCCATCAAAATAAAGCAGAAGAAAACCATAAACATTCAATAAACATAAAATCAAAAAAAAAGAAAAGAAATTCCATAAACTTAGCACAGAAAATTAAGCAGAGCCAAGAAAGCATCAAGACCACACACACAAAAAAAAAATACAAAATGACAGCGGTAAACTCATATCTATCAATAACAACACTGAATGTAAATGGCTTAGATGCACCAGTAAAGAGACAGAGAGTGGCAGAATGGATTAAAAAATGTGATCCATCTATATTCTGTCTACAAGAGACACACCTTAGAGGCAAAGACAGAAACAAACTAAAACTCAAAGGATGGAAAATAATAAATCAAGAAAACAATAACCAAAAAAGAGCAGGAGTGGCAACATTAATCTCCAATAAAATAGACTATAAAGAAAATCCACTATAAAGGATAAGGAAGGACACTATATAATGTTTAAATGATCAATACACCAGGAGGACATAATCATAACAAATATATATGTGTCCAATGGCAGGGCTCCAAAATACATAAACTATGACAGCATCGAAAAAAGAAATATACAGTTCCATGACAATAGTAGGAGACTTCAAAATACCACTTTCGTGAAGGACAGAACATCTAGAAAGAAACTCAGTGAAGATACAGAAGCTCTAAATGTCACAATGAACCAACTTGACCTCATAGGCATATACAGAACACTCCACCCAACAGCAGCAAAGTGTGCATTCTTTTCCAACCCACATGGAACATTCTCCAGAATAGAACACATTTTAGGCCAAAAAGCAAGCCTCAACAAAATTCAAAACATTGAAATTATACAAAATATCTTCTCTGATCACAACAGCATAGAAGTAGAAATCAATAACAACAATAGCAAGGGGAAAAACATTGAATACATGGAAACTGAACAACACTTTCCTTAAAAACTATTGGGTAATAGAAGAAACCAAGGACGGAAGAAAAAAATTCATTGAATCATATGAGGATGAAAACACATCTTAGCAAAAACTTTGGGACACAGCAAGAGCAGTCCTTAGAGATCAATCTATAGCACTAAAAGCACAGATGAAAAAAGAAGAAAGTGTCAAAATAAAACATTAACCCTACATCTTGAACAAATAGAAAGAGAGAAGAAAAAGAAGCCACGGTCACCAGAAGAAAGGAAATAACAAAGATTAGAACAGAAATAAATGAAATAGAGAACAACAACAAAAAAAGACACAATAGAAAGAAAGATCAACAAAATCAACAAACCACTGGTAAAACTGACAAAAGAAAAAGAGAAGAGGAAACATATAACACCAATAAGAAACAAGGTGGGTGATATCACAACAGAATCAGCTGAAATAAAAAGAATCATAGCAGAATACGAGGAACTCTAACAAACTTGAAAACCTAGAGGAAATGGGATAAATCTGTAGAAACACACTACATACCTAAACTAACACAAACTGAGGTAGAAAAACTAAATAGACCCATAACAAGACAAGAGATTGAAGAGATAATCAAACAAAACAAAACAAAAAGCTCCCAACAAACGAAAGCCCCGGCCTGGATGGTAAACGGGGAAAAGACAGTCTCTTCAACAAATGGTGCTGGCATAACTGGATGTCAATCTGTGAAAAAATGAAACAGGATCCATACCTCACACCATACACAAAACTAACTCTAAATGCATTAAAGACCTAAATATAAAACCTAAAAAGATAAAGATCATGGAAGAAAATATAGGGACAATGCTAGGGACCCTAATACATGGTGTAAATAGTATACAAACCATAACTAGCTATGCACAAACAATAGAAGAGAAAATAGATGACTGTGAGCTCCTAAAAATTAAACACTTATGCTCATCAAAAGACTTCACCAAAAGAGTGAAAAGAGAACCTACAGACTGGGAAAAAAAATTTGGCCAGCATATATTTAACAAGAGTTTAATCTCTAAAATCTACAAAATACTTCAAAACCTCAACAACAAAAGACAAATAAATCCATTTAAATAATTGGCAAAGGATATGAACAGACACTTCCCCAAAGAAGACATTCAAGCGGCTAGCAGATGCATGAAGAAATGCTCACTATCATTATCATTTCCTTAGAAAAGTATAAATAGAAATACCATATGATCCAGCAATCCCACTCCTAGGAACATACCCTAGAAAAATAATAGCCATCACAAGAATAGATATATGCACACCCATGTTCATTGTAACATTATTCACAACAGGAAAAAGATGGAAACAATCTAAGTGCTCATCAATAGATGAATGGATAAATAAATTATGGTATATACAAACAATGGAATACTATGCAATTATAGACAATAATGATGAATCCATGAAGCATCTCACAACGTGGATGAATCTGGAGGGCATCATGATGAATGAAATAAGTCAATCACAAAAGGACAAATATTGTATGAGACCACTATTATAAAAACAAGAAAAGGTTTACACACAGAAAAAGAGAATTCTTTGATGACTACGAGGGTGGGGAAGAATGGAGACGGCAAATCACTAACTAGATAGTAGACAAGTGTCAATTTTGGTGAAGGGAAAGACAACATACAATACAGGGCAAGTCAGCATAATTTGACCAACGCCAAGTCGTAGAAGTTTCCTAGACACATCCAAACGTCTTGAGGGACTGAATTGCTGGAGATGAGGACTAGGGCCCATAGTCTTGGGGGACATCTAGGTCGATTGACATAACTTTGTTCATAAAGAAAATATTCTACATCCTACTTTGGTGAGTAGTGTCTGGCATCTTAAAAGCTTGTGAGCAGCCATCTAAGATACATCTATTGGTCCCATTTTGTCCGGAGCAAAGGAGAATGAAGGTAACCAAAGACACAAGGAAAATATTAGCCAAAGGACTAAGGGATCACGGGAACCACAGCCTCCAACAGCCTGAGACCAGAAGAACTAGATGGTGCCCTGCTACCACCCCTGACTTCTCTGACAGGGATCACAATAGTCTCAGACAGAGCAGGTGAAAAATGTAGAACAAAATTCAAATTCACACAAAAAAGTCCAGATTTACTGGTCTGACAGAGACTGGAGGAACCCCCCCTCCAGACTATAGCCTCCAGACACTATGCTAACTCAGAACTGAAGCCACTCCCGAAGCCTACTTTTCAGACGAAGATTAGACAGGCCTATAAAACAAACAATAACACACTTGAGGAACGTGCTTCTTAGTTCAATCAAATATACGAGACCAAATGGGCAACTCCAGCCCAAAAGCAAGCGGAGAAGGCAAGAAAGGGCAGAAAAATTGAACGAATGGACACAGGAAAGGGGGAGAGTGCTGTCACATTGCAGGAATTGCAACTAATGCCACGAATCAGTATCTGTATAAAGTTTTGATTGAGAAACTAACTTGAGCTGTAAACTGTCACCTAAAGCATAATAAAATTAAAAAAAAAATTTTTAAGGAATAAGAATCATACAAAGTATATTCCCAGATCATGATGCAATTAAAGTTGAAATCAGTAGCAGAAATACATCTGGAAACTTCTCAATCTGTGGAAATGATGTGACACACTTCTAAATAACCAGTGGGTCAAAGAGGAAGTCAACCAAATACATGGAGCCCTGGTGGTGTCGTGGTTAAGAGCTCAGCTGCTAACCAAAATGTCAGCAGTTCGAATCCACCAGCTGTCCCTTGGAAACCCTATGAGGCAGTTCTACTCTGTCCTATAGGGTCGCTATGAGTTGGAATTGACTTGACGTCTATGGGTTGGATTTATATATACTAATTATATATATATATATATATATATAATAATGAAAAGTAAAATAAAAAACATCAAGATTTGTGGGATGGAGCAAAAGAGTGATTACAGCAAAATGCATAGCATGAAATGCTTATATTACAAAAAAAAAAAAAAGACCTTAAATCGCAACCTAATCTTCCTCTTTAAGAATCTGTAGAAAGATGCGCAAATTAAATTTAAAGACAGCTAAAGAAAGGAAATACTAAAAATTAGGGAAGAAATTGTAAACCAAAAACAGAAAACAATTTAAAATATCAACAGAACCAAAAGGTGGTTCTTTGAAATAATTAATAAAATTAACGAATCTGTAGCCAGACTGAAGAGGATAAAGAAAGAGGACACAGATTACCAATATCAGGACTGAAAGAGGAGCTATCACTAAAGACCCCACAACCATTAAAAGGGTAAATAAACAACTCTACACACACAAGTTCAGCAACTTAGATGAAATAGACACAGACTACCAAACTTTACTGAAGATAGAATAGATATTAGAATAGATATCGTGAATAGTCCTACATCTGTTAAAGAAATTGAATTCGTAGATAAAATGTTACAAAATGAAACTTCAGGCACAGATTGTTTTACTTGTGAATTCTACCAAATATTTAAGTAAAAAATAATTCCAACTCTACACAGCTTTTCCAGAAAATAGAAGGAACACTTACCAACTCATTTCATGAGGCTAACCTAACACCAAAATAAGAAAATTATATTATGAAAAACAACCTGATGAACACAGCTGCAAATGTCCTTAATATTATCACATTGAATGCAGCAATATATGAAAACGATAATACATACTAAACAAGAAATACATGGCTGATTTATCGTTCAAAAATCAATGTAAGCTACAATAATAATAGATTATATTTAAAAATATGATTATCTCAATAAATGCAGAAAAAGCACTTGATAAAATGCAACACCGATTCCTGATAACATCCTCAGAAGTTATAAATAAAAGGGAGTTTGCTTATCCTAATAAAGGGTATGTAAGTAAATCTACAGGTAATGTCATACTTAATGGTGAGAGGTTGAATGACTCTTCCCTAAAAATGGACACAAGGCAAAGCCGTCCTTTGTCATCACTCCAACTTGGTATTGTGTTCGAAGACTTGCACAGTGCGATAGGCAACAGTAAGAAATAAAAGGGATAGAGATTAGAAAGGCAACATTAAACTGTCTCTATTTGCAGAGCAAATGATTGTTTATGTACAAAAATCCCAAAGTACTCACGAAAAAGGTTCCTATACCTAATAAGTGAGATTAGGAAAGTTTCAGTATCCAAGGTTAACATACAAAGTTAGCAGTTTTTCTATATCAGCAATGAAAAATTGAGAAAAAAATATTATTTGCAATAACAACAACAACAAAAGAGTACTTACGTATGAATCTGACAAAATATGTGTAGGCTCTGTATGCTGAAAACTACAAAACAGGAATGAAAGAAAGAGAAGATTTAAGTAGGAATGGTATACCATGTCCATAGATTTAAAGTTACAATATTGTGAAGATGTCAATTCTCCCCCATTTGATCTATAGAATATCAACAAGCTAATTCTAAATCTTATATAGAAAAGCAAAAGTACTGAATTAGCCAAAACAGTTCTTATATAGAACAAAGTTGGAGGACACAAATTACCTGATTACAAGACTGACTATTAAGCTATAGCAATGAAGATGAAAGGCTAGACACACAGACCAATAGAACAGAATAGAGAGCCCAAATATAGACTCACACAAATATATTCAACTGACTTTTGACAAAGGTGCAAAGGCAATTAAAGGAGAAAGAATAATCTCTTTAACAAATAGTGCTGGAAAATGCATGAAAATGTACCTTGCTACCTTCACACCTTGTAAAAAATTTAACTCAAAATAGATCATTGTGTTAAAAACTCTAAAAATACCAAAAGTTCGACAGGATATGAAACAACAGGAATTCTCTTTCATCGCTGGTGGGAATGCAAACCGGTAGGTCACTTTGAAAGGCAGTTTGGTAGTTTCTTAAAAAGTTAAACATACACCTACTGTAAGATCCAGTCATTCCATTCCTAGGCATATAATTACCAACGTATAATACAAACATGTTCTCCTGAAAACCTGTATGCAAATGTTTATAGCAGCTTTATTCATATTCAACAAAAACTGGAAAAGATCAAGCTGTCTTTCAGCAGGTGAATGGTTAAGCAAACTGTGGTACATGTATAGAAAGGAACGCAATTCAGCAATATAAAGGAACACAAACTATTGACTTACAACATGAATGAATTTTAAATGCATTTTGCTAAACAGTAGAATTTAGACCCAAGAGGCTACATATTGTATAATTCTATTTATGTGACATCCTGGGAAAAGCAAAATTATAGGGACAGAAAACAGACCAGAGGTTGCCAAAGGCTGACTATAAAGGGGTCAAGCAAGAGAAGTTTTAGGATGTATGTCCTGGGGATGGATACATGGCTCTACAGGTATTTGGCAAAACCAGCTACAGAGTGGTCCATCACCAAGAGTTGTCTTTACTCTATGCTAATTAAAAATGTATCAACCAATTCTGTCTTAGTTATCTAATGCTGCTGTAACTTTTATTTTCTCACAGTTCAGGATGCTAGGATTCCAAATTCAAGGTGCTGGCTCTACGTGAAGGCTTTCTTTCTCTGTTGGCTCTGAAGGGAGGTCCTTGTCTCTTTGAGCTTCTGCTCCCGGGTGATTTTCATGTGGCTTGGCATCTCTCTTCCCCAGTCTCTGTTTATCTTACTTGCTTGTTTAATCTCATTTGTAGTAACTGTCAAATGGGAGACTATTTTGTCCTGTAAGCCTTCATCTTAAGTGAGAATAACAGCATAATTAGAAGAGCGTAGTCAATGTCACTTAA
>NW_004444137.1:162843-204816 GCF_000243295.1 Trichechus manatus latirostris | reverse complement strand
CACCAAAAAAAAAAAAAGTTGAGTATTTAGAGGGTTAAAATGTTGTGGGGTTGTTAACCAATGTCATAAAGCAGCGTGTGTGTTACTGTTACATGAGAAACTATCTGTTCTGTAAGCCTTCACCTGAAGTACAATAAAATATTAAAAAAAAAAAAAAAAAAAGAGATTGACTAGAGACACACCTCACACTAATCCTGCCTCATTAACATAACAAAAACAACCCGTTCCCAAATGGGATTACAACCGCAGGCCTAGAGGTTAGGAATTACAATACGTATTTTTGGAGGACACAATTCAATTCATAACAACCACAATGTCAGAAAATCTCAGAAGGAAAAAGAAGCTAACCAAAGTAACTTTAGAAAATGGTATTGTGACTGAACATTATAAGGCTAAGACAAAAAGAATTGTACAAAAACACTGTACTCTAGTTGGTGAAAAACTTGTTTATCACAAGGGTAAGAGTTAATAACTCTTAAATTACATGTATACTAGGCTGGACAAATAAGTAAATACATTGTAGCTAATGTGAGCTAGATTTTTCACTGTTACAGAATGAAGCCATAAATAAGCAAGAGTGGAAGACTAGAGTAAATTATGTGGCAATGAATTAAAGTTGAAGATATGAGTATCAACTCATATTTATTTTTTATATGGATAGATACAGAAATAGATTAGATATATATATATATAGATATAGATACAGATATAGATATTTATATATACATGAGTTAGTATACACACCTGGCTCTATCTGCTAAGAAGCCAAGATTTTTCAGAAGCAATGAGCACCTAGTGTACAAATACTGGTTTCTAAATACCATTCTCCAATATAAGGAAAGTGGGGCTCCTTGGAGAAATGGCTGCTTTAGGGCTGGACAGTGAAGATGTTAGACAATTCTGGAGTATCTTGTACTGCCAGAAAGCAAGGAAATGTTCAAAAAACAAAGGATGGAGCATGTCAAAGAGATGTGGAGCCAACTGAAAGAGCTCCCAATTGACAAACATTCTTCACATATTTGGAAGAAAAAGAAAAGTATTCAATCTGCCCTTCCAGGTTCATAGATAAGTCACATGAAATGATTATGCACTATAACCCACAGTTAATCAATAGTAGAGCCATCTAGTTTTTCCTTGAGGAATTTTTTGATGATTAAAGTATTTGAAGCTGGGGACCATGGGTGAAATGGGGATGCACCGGTGGAGGTGATAGTAGGGAAGATATTCCCCAAACAGGCACACCCAGGATCCACGATGGAGGAGTGAGAGAAGAGCTGCTTTGGCTTCAAATCTATTGATCAGTATTTATGTGCCACGTGTTATAGAATAATGAAAACGATATTTACCAGCCAAACCTGGAATAGATAATTATAAATATGTAATTTACATTATTAAGCAATAATTATTCAGGAATATTTTTTCACCTTTTTTCACATATTTCAAACAAAAAGTGTTTTGAAACATTTTCAAATAGTTTCAAACATTCAGATTATTTTAAAACAAAAAATGTATAGAATTATTTTTCACAAGCTTATTTTACATATATTAGTTAATAAGCAAATGGTTCCACAGACTTCTCAGCATATCAGATGTTAAAGGAAACAAAGAATAGTTATTACTTGTATTTAGAATGATTGACATATCAGTTGGATTTTTAACATTATTTTAAAGGAATATCTTCTTTGGTAATAGTTTTTTTAAAATAAATTTATGATGTAATAGAAACAATAAGGCCGCTAAATTTTGTACTGAAGATTTTCAAAAGTTGTAAGGGTATCTATATTCTATCTATAAAATAAGTACCCTGGATTTAATAATTTGAAAGTTTCTTTGCACCACGGAAATTTGAATTTTTAATTTTATTTTATTCTTACAGATGTTTTCCCCAAACATTAGATTGGCTACTTGAAAGAGTTAAAACTCTTTTTCTAAAAAATAAAAATATTTTATTGGCATGACTTGTACATAGGGTCGATTAGAAAGAACTAAATTATTTATCTGAGAATTGACAAGTTTTTATTCAACACTTTTTAACAGGCGCTACAGGAAGAACCGAAGTCCTGGGTGGTGCAGAAGGTTAAGCGTTTGACTACTAGCAGAAAGGATGGCAGTTCAAACCCACTTAGGAGCGCCTTGAAAGATAGAAGAAAAGCCTGGTGATCTGCTTCTGAAAACCCTGGAGTTCCACTCTGCACACGTGGGGTTGCCATGAATCAGAGTCCACTCCAAGGCAACTGGTTTGGTTAGGTTTGGTAGACTGAATACTGAGAATGTGGTCAGACAGACCTCACTCCTTACTCCTGCCTGCGTGGAGCCTAGTGGGAGAAAAATATGTGAAGATATTCAGCAGCTGTCACAAGGGAGGAAGTGCAAGGGGGTCTGGAGGATACAGCGCATGGACCTGACCTAGCTGGGGGTGTCAGAGAAGGCTTTTGAAGTTAGCAGTGTTTGGAGCAAGAGCTAAAGAATAGCTGGGGCTCTCTTCCAGGAGTGAGAGTCAGCAGGTTAAGGTGAGATCATTCCTGTGTCCATGCCCTCCAGCCAAAGACCGCAGGAGCACGCCTGTGAGCAAGCTGAACTTTGAACAAGTTGGTTGATTATTTGGTGCACAGAGAAAGAACACACACCATGGGGAAATATGGGGTATCTCAGTAGGAAGGAATTAAATCAAACCCATTGCCATAGAGTCGATTCCAGCTCATAGAGACCCTGTAGGACAGAGTAGAACTGCCCCCTAGGGTTTCCAAGGAGTGGCTGGTGGATTCGAACTGCCGACTTTTGGTTATCAGCCGTAGCTCGAGGTAGCTCTTAACCACTGTATCACCAGGGCTCCAGGAAGATATTAGAACCTATTATAACATTTGGGCTTTGGCTGGATGATTTGAGAGAGAGTCTAAGGAAGTGGGGCTCACTATAGACTAGATGCTGTCAAAAAGCAAAGGCAACTCTATGATTAGGTGTCTCAATGAATCTTATCTACAGGGAGTAGATTATAGCAAGAATAAAGCTGTTATTAATAAAGAAGTAGAAGTTACTCATTTTAACCATGAGACTGGGGTGTTTGGTATTTTGTGGGTGGCACAGTGACCTTGTTTTTGTCTTTACTTGGACAAGATTATGAATTGCTTTTGTTTTGCTTCACTGTATCATGGTCTCAGAGCAAACTTGCTCAATATTGGTATTCTGTGAGATTATTTATGTCTAACAGGAGAGTAACATGGCCTAGCTCTGAGTGCCAGGACGACTTTAGCATATCAGGGGCTGCTATTTTAATTTAATTTAATTTTTCTCAGCAGAAAAAGAAAACAATGGGAGGTGGGAAGGAAGCTTCAATTGGGAGATATAATTATAGAATTTTAGAAGTTAATAAGAATGTAGACATCTTCTAGTAAAACCCACTTAATGGATGGACAAAAAGACTGAGACCAAGATAGTGAAGGGCCTTGGTGGTTTCAATGTATTTTCTAAGATTGGCTTAATGATCCTACTCCTAAACTTCATATCTGTTATATTTGGATTAGAAAATTCGTAAATGTTATGGCCCTCAATAAGACTTCGTTTCTGCCCACTTCCCTTAAATACTTTCTCAGTCCAAGCCTGTTGACTCCCTTTGTGTAGGATTTCAACCTCTGTCAGTATTGGGATTCCTGGTATAAGTTGTAGCTAAGCATTCTGATTTGCCTCCCCAACCTCCCAAAAAACTAAACCCATTGCAATTCTGACTCATAGTGACCACACAGGACAGAGTAGAACTCATCCCATAGAGTTTCCAAGGCTGTAATATTTACAAAAACAGATTTGCCATATCTTTCTCCTTCGGAGAGGCTGGTGGGTTCGAAACACCGATGTTTCAGTGAGCAGACAAGCACTCAACCATTATGCAACTGGGGATCCAAACCTCATCACCCTACCACCTCAGAAAACCATTGAAGTTATATTAAGGAGGAATAATATAAACTGAGAAAGACACTCATAAAAAGACTTTATATAAAGTTTGCCCAGAATGTGAATCAAAGTGTTTCAATCAGCAAGAATTTGACCACTGCTCAGAAATCCATATGATGATAAAGGGAAAAAAGTTTTCCTAATAAAAACATAGACACCATAACCCATGAGTCAAGTAAGATGAAGTTAAAAATACAGTCCTTTCCAAAGATCATTAAGTCACTTTTTTTCCAGTTTGTAATTTACAGTATTTCTGCCACCCCTTCATTGGTCTATATATTAATGAGGGTAGTGACACAATCCAATCAAACGTTTCATTTTGATGGCCATATCTCTCAGAGCAAATTGCAAGATTTTCACACCTTCACTGAATCTTTCACTGACTTCCAGCTTCCCCTCTACAAGTATATCTGACGCCCTCCCATTGTGTTAGTGATCACTGAGGGTGTGAAATGATGACTCAACTATTGCCGAGGATTACGGGGTGGTGCAGACAGTGTACAGAGGATCAAACAGTGTAGACTCTTATTTCAATCCATTTTCTATGTACAGTATTTTATCTGAGAGATTGATTTTGACATCAGCATTGAAATGTTTCTTTTCAGCTTGTTCTTCAAACATCTTCCTTCATTCTGGCAAGTGCTGACAACTACAGATGTTGCCTTGACTAAAACTTGAATATTGATTAAACACTCTTCATCTTATCTCACAACTCCTGAAATAATGCAATGGAAGGAAGGTGTTTCAGATCTGCCTTTGCGTAAGCTGGCTCACAGCGGTTGCTCAGCCTAGTTGCTAGGACTCTTTCTCAACGTGCCAGTTTGTGAGCGGGAACAATGATTTTGCACCCCAGCAATATTGACCTGATGTTTAATTTTGTCCAATATTTTTAAACTCCCTGCTTATTAGTTGACTCACTACATCCGTATTTGACTTTGCCAGCAAATGACTGTTTGTCTTTTCTCTCCCTGGGACTGCTTTATACAATCCAAGACAAATAACATCTCCAGTGAATTCTCCATATATAAAACTGAAGTTTTTTTTGTTTTTTAATTAGTAAATTAAATGACTGCCTTCAGAATTTTGCTTATCTTTAAAAAGCAGTAGGACACCTCTCACCTTCTAATGTAAGGGCAAACCACTGGGTTCTTGCCTACAAGCCATCCTCCTGGGTAAGGTGGGTGCTATTGTTCAGCAGTCTCCATCAGATGCTGATGACAGGGCAACCTGAGGTCCTCGTTCCTTCTGCCCCACAGCTCTGCTAGCTCTGGAAGGTCCTGAGTTTCCTGTACTGTATTCTAACTGGTTTTGGGCTCTCCCTCTGCTCCACTGACACAGCTTTTCCCCACTGACTTGTGGTCCCTCTGGCCCACAGCTGTGTGGTGTACCGAATGGTTCTCTTACTTCTATGTTAAATTCCAGGGCTGATGGGACTCCACAGAGTCTCAGAGTTTGGTGAAATGACTAATGGACCACAACTACCACCGCCTCCACCAGACTGAGTCCAGCATAACTAGATAGTGCCCGGCTACCACCACTGACTGCTCTGACAGAAATTACAATAGAAGGTCCTGGACGGAGCCGGAGAAAAATGTAGAACAAAATTCAAACTCACAAAAAAACCATACTTACTGTTCTGATGGAGACTGGAGAAACATGAGAGTTTGGCCCTTGGACACCCTTTCATCTCAGGACTGAAATCACTCCTGAGGTTCATCCTTCAGCCAAAGATTAGTCAGGCCTGTAAAACAAACAATACTGCACATAACTCAACCATGTCTAAGAGATTAAATGGGTACACTTGCCCAGGGGCAAGGATGAGAAGGAATGAGAAGACAGGAAAGCCAGATGAATGGAAATGGGGAATGCATGTTTGAGAAGGGGAGTGTGTTGACACGTCACAGGGTTGGCAACCAGTACCACAAAACAATATGTGTGTTCATTGTTTAATGAGAAACTAATTTGCTCTGTAAACCTTCATCTAAAAAAAAACAAAATCAAACCCGTTGCCAACTCATAAAGCACAATTAAAAACAAAAGAAGAGTTCTCATGCTCTGAAATATGCATTTGCTAAAAAGCATTGTGATTTCTTTTTGGCTGACATAGTAATATGCACCATAACCTGGTGACGCTGGAAATAACTTCCTCTGGGGAGACCACCTGGCCGAGCTATGACAGGGTTTCTTCCAAAGAAATTTCATGGTGTAGTAGAAGGATAATCTGACCTGAGTCAGAAGATGTGAAAATTAGGTAGATGTATGGTTGAGGAATATGTCTGTGCTTCAATGTCCCTCTTTGTTAATTAGGTGACTGGGTGATAGAAAAGGGCCATGATCATTTTTTGGTAATGGCTTTTTCCTTCCTCTTGATCCTTCTCCTGCCCCTTTCTGACTTCCTCTTCTTCTCCTCCTCCTCCCCTCCCCCTCTACTTCATCTAAAATCACCAGAAATTCCCCAGGTAATTAGGAATGGTTATGGGGTGAGTCGGTGGTGAAGGTTAGTATCTTTCTGAGTAAAATGGGCTAGAGTTGGCGGGGGTAGGGGGGGAGGTGTAGAAAGCAGCACTCCGTGCTCTTTTGGCCAAGCTCTTCTTCCTACTTCAATTATTGAGAAACCTTTTAATAAACAGGGTCCTGACCGTGGGAAACAGACCCTAGGCCTGCCTGTCCTTCTTTATCTACTGTCTTCATATCCTTCTATCAGACAGCCTCTTTGGAGCCCTCCCTACTCTAACAGCTATAAAATATGTATTTATTAGTGGGGCAAGGGTGTCTCCGCTCCCTACCTTAAGTCTTCCTCTTTTCTACTGGGAAAAGTTCAAGGAAAAGTAATTACGTTTTCAGAAAATATTTGTGCTGGCCCTCTTGCTCCATCCCAAGGGGGATAAGAATGACTATAGACTTATCTTACAAGCCACTTTGGTAAAAATAAAGATCCTGGCCTACAATATTAAAAAAAAAAATTAATATTAATATATTAGCGTGCTCAATCCAGAAGGCCAGCTAAAGCACAAAAATGCTTAGACCAAAATGCTGTGTCATCCACACTCCCGAGTTCTCCTGTGAAAAATGCTTGCATTTTCTGAATCCTCATTTATTTTGCTGAGTATTGCATTATTTTATACCTGTTTCTGGATATTCATATCTTCTTAAGGAGATGATTTATGAATATGGACTTATACTCCCAAAAAGAAAGTACCTTTTCTATGATTATGGGATGATGCAAATGTGAAAAGCATGGAATTGTAACCATACGGGAAAAAAATTAGTGATTCTGATTAACGTACAATTAATAGGACCTCACAGTACATTCATGACCACTTTCTATAGTTCTCTGATTCAATAACATCATAATAAACCTGACAAATTTCCAAAAATTTATAGCTATGATTCTGTAAAATATTTGACTGCCTGAGTGTGTTTTATTCTTAATTAAAAAATAAATATACACCCGAAGAGTCCTCTTGTCAGCTCATTCTGTTCTTTTTAGAGAAAGAACCATTAGCCTGTCATCCCATGGGTAATCTGAGTCACTTCTCCAGTGAAACACATTTGACAGCTGTTACTGAAAGAGATTTTACCAGGAAAAGGAAGACAGGTTTCTTATGAATAGACTGAACTAAGTGCACAATTTAGAAAGTGTTAGGAGGTAAATAGTAAGTGTCATAGACTGAATTGTGTCCCCCCAAAATATATGCTCACTTGGTTAGGCCATGATTCCCAGGATTGTGTGGTTGTCCTCCATTTTCTGATTTTCCTATGTGCTATAAATCATAATCTCTGCCTGTAGTTAAGGAGGATTAGGGTGGGATGTAACAACCTTGCTCAGGTCACATCCCTGATTCAATGTAAAGGAAGCTTCCCTCGGTTGTGGCCTGCACCACCTTTTATCTTACAAGAGATAAAAGGGAAGGGAAGAGAGCAGAGAGTTGGGGACTTCATACTACCAATAAAGCAGTGCTGCAAGCAGAGTGCGTCCTTTGGATCCCAGGTCCCTGTGCAGAGAAGCTCCTAGTCCAAGGGAAGGTTAATGAGAAGGACCTTCCTCCAGAGTCGACAGAGAGAAGAAGCCTTCCCCTGGAGCTGATGCCCTGAATTTGGACTTCTAGTATACTAGACTGTGAGAAAATAAATTTCTCTTTGTTAAAGCCATCCACTTGTGGTATTTCTGTTATAGCAGCACTAGGCAACTAAGACAGTAATTGAGACCTTTGATTATTAATTATTGTAATACAACAGGTTCCTGGGTGGTGCAACGGCTTGCTCTTGGTTACTAACCCAAAGGTTGTTGGTTTCAACCCACCTAGCCACACCATGGAAAGGTCTGGTGATACGCTTTTATAAAGATTATAGCCACAAAAACCCTATATGGAGCTCAGTCCTGCTCTGACACATATGGGGTTTCCTAATGGCAATGGGTTTTTTAAATTTTTTTTTAAAATAAAATACAGATTAATCATACACTTTCTTTAAATGATATATCAAAATGTCACATCCCCAATAATTTTACTGGGGCAATGTATATCTCAAGTACAGATTAAATGACTCTTTTTTATGATTCCAAAACTATTTTAGTCATGCATCATTTTTGTAGCCTTGTAATAAATTTAAAACATAGCCAGAGTGGTCCAAGTTTTGGAAACTGTGCGTTTCTTTGAATTATTTATTTTAAAAAACGAATCCTTCTAAATAGTCCAGCAGTTCTGGCATTGTTAGTTGAACATTAGATTTTTTTCATATTTTTGGAAATGTGTAATACCATTTGAGGCCATAGCCACATTTTAAGGGGCAAAATACTTAATATAACTTAATCTTTTAAATTATAATTTAAACTTTTAAATCATCCCATGGGGAAGGCACAGGACTGGGCACCATTTTGCTCCATTGTGCACGGGGTGGTCGTGAGTCGAGGATGGACTGGATGGTAGCTAACAATAACAACAAAGTTGGTAGAGATCTGGATGAAACAATACCCACCACCGTCCCCCAGCTGTTCAGTTCCCTTCCCCAAAGGCACCAACGTTTTCCATTTCTTATATATCCTAACACATAATTTTATGTATTTGCAAGTAAATATATACACATGTATATTCTTCTCTCTGCTTTATTTTTATACCTTTAAATACTCACCCTTACATCTTCTAACTGAAATAAGCCAAAACCAAACCCATTGCTGTCGAGTCAATTCCAACTCATAGTGACCTTACAGGAGAGAGTAGAACTGCCCTGTAGGGTTTCTAAGGGGCGGCTGGTGTATTCAAACAGCTGACCTTTTGGTTAGCAGCGGAATTCTTAACCACTGTACCACCAAGGCTCCAGATAAGAGCTCCTTAAAACCAAGTTTTAATTATAACTCAAGAAATTCCTGAATTCTATAGGGAACCGGGAAAAGAAGTGCAGTCCTTAATGAACAGAGGGTGATGGGGTCCTTCATGAAATGTTTGCTTGTGGGCTCCCACCCTACCCCCACTCCTTGGGGCAGGCAGAATAATGACCCCCCCAAAGAAGTCCTTAAGGACTAAGGTACCCTTGACCCAAGCCATGGTATTTTCAATCGCCTCATATGAATGTGAAAGCTGGACAACGAATAAGGAAGACCTAAGAAGAATTGATGCCTTTGAATTATGGTGTTGGTGAAGAATAGTGAATATACCATGGACTGCCAGAAGAATGAACAAATCTGTCTTGGAAGAAGTACAGCCAGAATGCTGTTTAGAAGCAAGCAAGACTTCGTCTCATGTACTTTGGACATGTTATCAGGAGGGACCAGTCCCTGGAGAAGGACGTTATGTTTGGTAAAGTAGAAGGTCAGTGAAAAAGAGGAAGACCCTCATCACAGTAGCTGCAACAATGGGCTCAAGCATAAGAACAATTATGAGGATGGCGCAGGACTGGGCAGTGTTTCGTTCTGTTGTACCTAGGGTCGCTATGAGTCGGAACCGACTTGACGGCACCTAACAACAACACAACAATCTTTTGATATTATTTTTAAGCCATGAGTATAAATTTACAAGAGGATGTAATATGGATATTGCTAGAAATTTGTCTCATTTGTAAAAAAATATTCAGATATTTAATAATATACCTTGTTTCATTTAAAAATAAAACAACCCCACAAACATGACACAAGCTGTTATGTGTAAAATAATGTACCAGTTTTACAGCTCCCCAGGGAGTGAGCATGAGTCAGATGCATCTTTGCTGGTTCTTTTCACTTCTAAAGTCCATTTGCTGTAGTACTTCCCTCGTCAAATATCCAAACGGGGGGAGAGGTGAGGAATCAGTCATTCTGAGTGCAGGAAGTGGTGCCCAACAAAATAAGAAATGTGACGCTGGTGTCATTCAACCGGTTGATAACAAAACCTGGACAAATGAGGTATTTTCCCTCCTTAGAAGCTGTGGAAGATTTACTTGTTCTAAAAGATTGTGATTTTCTTACCTGTGGGTCAGAGCACAAGCTAATGAAAACCTGTGGAGGAAAGGTTTGTGCAGGTTTACATGTAGAATCTAACGTTTTTGCTCAGAAGTAAAAACATAAAAGACAAAAATACACAAACCTGTCCTCTGGTGCGCACAGCTACTGATGTGCCTCCTGCACTCCGAGTTTGGGAAGTAGTTTCACAGTTACCCGGAAGAACCTGGCAGTAGGTGCCCGCTCAGGCTCCTTAGAATGGCTGTCTCTTTGGGAGGTCTCTGTGGGAGTCTTTGAGAGGGGTCTCCATGTGTGAGCTCTGTGTGAGATCTTTGTCAAAGGTCCCTGCAGGAAGTCTCTGTGGGAGATCTCTGTCTGAGGTCTTTGTGGGAGGTCTCTGTGTGGGTTTCTGTGTGGTGTCTCTGTGACGGATCTGTGCGAGGACTCTCTGTGGAGGTCTTTGAGGTTTCTGTGTGAGATCTCTGTGTGGTGCCTGTGGGTGTTCTCTGTGGGAGGTATATCTTTCAGAGGTCTCTGTGGGAAGTCTCTGTGGTGTCAGTGGTTACTCTCTGTGGGAGGTCTGTCATAAAACATCCCTGTGAGGTCTGTGTGTGGGTCTCCCTGTGAAGTCCCTGAGAGTTCTCTGGGGGAAATCTTTGTGCAAGGTGTTATGTGAGGATTTTGTGTTGGCCTCTGTGGGAGACCTCTCTGTGAGAGATTTATCTGTGGGAGGGCTGTATATAAGGTCTGTGTGAGGATCTCTGTGTTATATCTCTATGCAAGGCCTCTTTGGGAGGTCTTTCTGTGAGACGTCTCTATAGAGTTCTCTGTGGGACATCTTTCTATGAATGGTCTATTTGTGGGAGGCTTGTCAAGAGGACCCTGTAAAAGGTCTCTCTCTGAGGTCTATCTGTGAGAGGTGGCTGTGTAAGATCTCTGTGAGAGGTCTCTGGAGGAGGTCTCTCTGAGGTCTGCCAGTGAGGTCTGTCTGGTGTCTGTAAGGTCACCAAAGGTCTCTGTGTTGGGTGTTTTTGGAAGGTCTGTGTGGGAGGCCTCTGTGGGAGAGCTTTATGAGAGTTCTCTGTGCGAGGTGTCTGTGGGAAGTCTCTCTGTGGTCAGTGTGGCTCTCTGTGTGAGGTCTGTCTGCGAGAGGTCACTGTGGGAGGTTTACAAGAGGTCTGAGTTGATGGTGAGAGGTCTCCAAGTCTGTGAGGTCTCTCTTTGACGTTTCTTTGTGGGTCATTGTGAGGTCTCTGTGGAGATCTTTCTGTGAGATCTCCAAGTGGATCTCTTCATTTCTGAGCTTACTGCACATGATGGGAAGATCAGGGGGCAGGAGAAAGGGAAGGGACTTGCTCCTTTCAGTCTTCTCTCTGTTCCGTCAGTCGCCCCATCTGTGCACTTCTCTGGCAGGAACAGTGGGGATCAGCAGCAGTTGGTCCAGAACTTACCTCAGTGTCAGCCAGGCACGCCCTGGACTTTCTTCTCACCTTCCGAGGGCTCATGCAGCTCTCTGCTCAGAGGCCCCTGGCCCCTCCTGCAGGTGCAGGCTCTGCCCCCACTGTTGTACCCACTCCAGAGGCTGCCTCACAATCAGGGCCCCAGGGTAGCACCTGGCTGCAGGGAGAACTCAGCTCTGGCGTCCTGACTGAGATGTGGAGGACAGGACTTGGTGTTGTGCAGTCACAGGGAGCCCTCCAGTATCAGCTATATCATGACACCTCCTGGAGCACAAATCTCCACCACGGGAGGGGTGCCCCTGGAGTTGGGCCACACTGAGAGCCCTAGGTGTGGAGCCAGGTGTGTAAGAACTTTCTCTAGAGAAATTGCTCTTCACCTCCCTGCTTTCTGGGGGGCTCTCCTGCTTTCCCGTATGGGTTGGGGCCAGGGGAAGAGGAAACCTGTGTTAGAAGCAGAGAAAGAACAGAGGCTACTCCTGAACTAGGCCACCTCATTTGATCAGAGGTAGTAAGAGCTGATCCAGGCCAGGGATCAATTTCCATGCCACTATCTTGAATCTGGAGCCCTGGTGGCGCAGTGGTTAAGAGCTCGGCTGCTAACCAAAAAAGGTTGGCCGTTCAAATCCACCAGCTGCTCCTTAGAAACCTTATGGGGCAGTTCTATTCTGTCCTATGAGTCGGAACTAACTCGAAGGCACCTAACAACAGCTTGAATCCAGTTCCCACTAAAGTGGTGGAAAATTACCTGAGTGCTACTTGAAGATTTGTACAGATTCCTTGTTCAAACCTGTAAATTCCGTGTTGCCCTTTCCCTCGCAGCTTTCCTTGGTACTCCCTTCCCTTTGGCTCATCCTACTGGAAAAATGATACTGCTTTTCTCCTGCACGCCCCCCTAGGCCCAGAGCACCAGATAGTCAGTGGTTCTCCACACACACTCACCCTATACCACTCACCCCGAGCGTCTGCTTCCTCTCTGGGCTGAGACAGAGGGGAAAGTTGGTAACCCATGAGCAGGGCCACTGAGAGGGCACACTTTTCATCTGGGCCCTCCCTGGCAGCTCCCCACCCACATGTCACAAGGCTGGAAGTTCTGTCCTTGAGGCTGCTCTGGAGCATGAGACAGGCAGAGCCAGGGGAAGGGTGTTGTGTTACATTTCTTTATCGGAAAGCTAAGAGGGGGGTTGCAGGGCCCACCTCCTTGGTCTTCATCCCGGAGAGAAGAGGCCCCCAGAGCGGCCCCCCAAACTTGCTATGCCTGTTCTGTGACTGTGAAGCTATGTGGGAAAATCCTGGCCATCCCCTGTAGCTGCATAACGTTCAAGAACCAGATCCTGGGGTGGAGTCTTCATAGGATTTTTTCATCTTGATAACCTCCCTCCGGGCCTCATCCCTTCTAGAAGCCACGGCAGGCACTCAGGAAAAGTAGACACTGACCCCTCCAATACACATCAGCACAGCACAGACAGAAGCCACAACCCTTTTATGAGTAAAAACGTATGTATTACGGAACAACAAGCATATTGGCTGGGAGAAGTGTTAGCACATAGGGAATGTACTAACGTGAGAATAAATGGGTTGTCTTTGCATCGGCCGAACACTCCTACAAGAAAAGGCCGGGGAAGCATTTTCTGGTTGACTGTAACAGACTCCTTTCTGATGGCAGAATGTTGACTGGTGAGGGCAGCCTGAAGCACCCCACATCCTTGACCCATGCTGGCAAGAAGTGACTGGGGACATAGGACCCCTGGAAGGAAATGCCCGATCACTGGTCTTGAATTTCACCATGGTGTAGGGATTTCTGCACCCCTCATGGGTCCATCTGTTCCCACGGTGAATGCAGACTGTATCACTCATTCCTCTCCTGTGCTCTGGATAAGAGGGAGACTTGTGGTAGGATGGACCCCCACCAACCGGATCCTGACTTTCCTGGATTTTCTCTGTTTGCTGATTTAACTTCGAGGCATATAATTCTTGCTGAAGCTTAAGTTTCTCTACTAAGATCTGGCCAACAGCCTTTGAAAGTGTCTCAACCTCAGCAGCCCCCCTGTCCATAAACACTGATTTGCCTTTGACTGGTCCATGGCTCTGGCCAGAGGATGAAGTTCCCTTTCCTTCTCGCAGGGGATCATCTTGCCCTTTGTCTTTTTTATTGGGGCAAATGCTTAGAATAAAGTTCCTCGTTCTCCTGTTGAAGTGGCCTTCTGGAGGAGCCTGTCCATTCTCTGCCGGGAGCTGGGGGAACTTGATGTCAAGGCACTCTACTGACCTCTTGTCCAGGGCAGGCTGGCTCATCCCACTAGCTGGGGAGGCCTCCAATCCTGCCAGCCCTTTTTCATGCTCTTTTGGTTTGCGCCCCCTAAAATCCTTTCTCTCATCTGTGGAGGCAGAAATCTTCCTCTGGCTCTTCCATAGGTCCTGAAGTTTTGGGATCTTGTGGTCTTGCTGCCCCAGGCTGCTCCCTCTGGCTACCATGAAGTCATGCAGCATTTTCAAACGCATGTCCCTACTGGACACATGCTTCGGATGGGAGCAAGAGGCCTGAGAAGCCAAGATATCTGAGGCAAGGATCACATCAGTGGCACAGCCTTGAAGAATCATTTCCGTGGCACAGTCCTGAAGGAGCACGTCAACGGGACAGTCTTGAGGCTGGTTCACTGTCTCTAACTCCATGTTGAGCTCTTCCTCATTAAACACCTGTGCTTTAAGGTGTGTCTTTCCTGGATCTCGAACAGACATTCTAGGAGGTGGGGGGCTTTTACTAGTCCCTGGAGTCCCCCAACCCCTCAGATCCGCATTTATGTTTTGGGATCTTGCCAGCACACTTGTTCTCAAGATGTCTCTGTCCTGGAGTTGTAGTTCCGAGGACCTCTTGACCACCACCATCTCCCTGGTCTCCTCGGCCCCTGAAGACTGGGATTCATAGCTCATCTCCAACCTTGCTACACTAGGGCTGGGGCCTCCTAGGGCACATCGTGCACTCTCCTCCCCTGGCCCCTTCCTGGCCACTGACTGACTTGGAGTCGGCTCTAGGCTGCCTTTCTGGGCCCCCAGGACAGTACTGCTCTCCCAGGCTCTGCCCACGATGCTGGGTGTGAGGGGCTGAAAAGGCTGCCTGCCCTCCTGTCCACTGTGAGTGGCCTCTGAGGGCCCATGGTCCTCATGAGATGAGTCCGATCTCAGAGTCCTTTGAACTTCCTTACCCACAGGTGAGGGGGCAGGGAGAGGACTCTCCAGGGTGGGGTCTGACTTTTTTGCCGTTGTCTTCTCTTCCCAGCCTGCCTGGGAGTTTTCTCCCCAGAACTTGGCAGACTCTCCTCTTGAGCTGGTCCAAGATTCATGGGTAGCTGAGCAGGGAAATTCATTCTGGGAAAGGGGTGATGATCGACTCTCACTCAAACTGAGATTCATGGGCTCACTCGCCTGAACGGATAGGTCCCACTGCCGTGTGCCCGGCTTAAGGAACGAAGACTCCTGGGTGGCATTCACGCGGTGTGCCCGATGCTCTGAGGACACTGGATTTCCAGTTTCTGTGTGAGTATCAGACTTGGGCAGACTATGGTTGGCAGTAAGCCAAGAACGGCACACATCTACAGGAATCCGGCCCTCGGTAATCTGCCCCATCTCTCTGCCCGTATCGACTTCCGGGGTGTTTTCTAGTTGTTTCTTATTTGGGTTCCTTAGTATGTAATTTCCCGTGTTATACCCTGAGAGTAACTCCTCAGAGCCTGTCTGCAGAACCTTCACTGGGGATTCTTCTGAGCACTGGGATACATCATATTTTGGGACCTGCCCCAGACCCTTGCGCAGGTCCTTCCGTAACTGGAAACGTCCTGGGCTCCTCACATGGCAGCTTTCTTGGTGCCTGGATCCCATCTTCTTTACATCCTTGTTGCTTTCACCTATAAACACAGGAGGCCGAGAGGGTCCACGCGGGGCCTTCGCCTGACCTGTTCCTCGTAATTTTCCCCAAGGCTCTGTCAGTTCCAGAGACTCCTGGATCCTGCTGGGCAGGCTCCGCTTGTGCTGGCTGAGCCTCTTTCGGATGTGTTGTTCTAGTTGTTTCTGGAGCTCAGTTTTGCTAGGAACATCCCCAGGAAGGACGGAGTCTGACTTGTGGGCCTCAGAGGCCTTGCTGTCCAGGGAAAGCTTGGGACTGAGAGGACTAAATGCCCCCTGAGACCCTTTGGCCACAGAGGGCAAAGCCCTCCCGCTTGTCAGTTGTTGTTCCAAGGGTGATTCTAGGTGTTGCATTTCAGTTGAGATGAGAGATTGTGTTTCACTTTGGGAACTAGGGCAAGATATTACATAGCCCCTGATCTGGCCTGTAGAAGCTGGTGGCAGAATTGGGAAAGAGAATTGGAGAGGGGTCTGGGTGAGGACTGGAGCCAGAGGTGGTGCGTGGGGTTGGGCCTCAGGGTGGGGCAAAGGCTGGGACTGGGAGAGCGATGAGGATACTTGAACTGGGCAAGCATTAGAAATTCTACTGAATAAAACAGAGGGCGACTGCAGTGAGGAAGAGCTCCCGGAGACCCAGGCAGTAGCCCCCACGGACTCGCTGTGCAGAGAGGGGAGGCCCCAGAAGAACTGGTTACATTTCTGGTTTAAACGGTCCCCCAGGGCCTTGTGATATATGAGCTGCTTAGAACTGGACAGCTGCTGTGGTTTGCTCCAGAACCGCTGGGGGACTGTGGCGGTCTGCTCATGACTGGCTGAGTGGTAGTCTGGGCTCACGTGTGTTTTAAACGATTCATCCTTTTCTTTCTCTTTCCTAATCTTCAGTTCCATTCTCTTTGCGCTTTCCATTTCCAGGGGCTTCTGGACGTCAGGGTTAAGGAAAGAGGGGCTCCCAGCTTCTATGCTCCTGTTTGTGCGAGCTTCCCAGAAACAGGCCTTTGATGGGTGGTGGGAAGTAAGCACTTGCTGGGATTCGCAGTGTTTGCAGGTGGGAAAGAACAAGGCCTTGGAAACCGCCCACCACCAGGAGAGAGCTGAAACGGGACGACTTGGACAATCAAGGCCTGTCATGGTTGGAACAGAAGACGCCAAATAATATGAGTTACCTGAAAACCTCTCCGGGGAGGTTTTCCAGTTAGAAGGGTGCTCAGGTGTCAGGTTAGAGCCCCCCGTCTTCAAATCGGATGGCTCTCCCGGAGGTCTTGCTGAAGCGGTGGAGGCCGGATGACGAGAGGGCTGGGTCGGAGGCACCGTGGCAGCAGAGGGTGGCACCACGGGGGCAGCAGCTTTGGCTGGCTCCGCATCTTTCTGCTCTGCAGGGGGCTCCGCACATGGCTCTGCATCACACAGCTCCGCACGCGGCCGACGGCGGGCTTCAGTAGGCGCTCTTCTGCGCACCGGACCAGAGGGCTCTCCACGTTTCCGCGGACGAAAGCTGCCCTTGCTTGGCGGCTCTTCCAGGAGGCTGCACGAGACAAAGGATCAAGCTGCAGCCCACGGGCAATTGCCCGGAGGGCCTCGCAGGCCCGGCAGGGGTGGGGACATCCGCAGGACACGCCCCGTCCTTCCCCACGCCTTGACGTCACCTCCCCCTCCCTACGCCTTGACGTCACCCCCCTACGCCCTGACGTCACCAGCCCCGCCCCAATCCCTGACGTCCCCCTCCCCCTCCCCACGCCTTGACGTCACCAGCCCCGCCCCAATGCCCTGACGGTACCAGGCTCCTGCTCGCCCTCTTCTAAGGGCTCCTCTCACTGACCTACCCGCAGCCCACGGGCAATTGCCCGGAGGGCCTCGCAGGCCCGGCAAGCCCCGCCCCAATCCCTGACGTCCCCCTCCCCCTCCCCACGCCTTGACGTCACCTGCCCCTCCCCCACGCCCTGACGGTACCAGGCTCCTGCTCGCCCTCTTCTAAGGGCTCCTCTCACTGACCTACCCGCAGGCGCCCTCCAAGTCAGCCCTATCTGCTCTGCGGCCCTGAGGTCACTCAGGAGCCCTTCGTAGGAAGATGGGCACAGGAGAAAAGGGGAAAGGTTACTCACTTTCGCAGAAGCGAAAGCAGGCTCACAGCCTCGTGCAGTTCTTTTAGGAAACCTCTGCAAGCTGGAAATCAGGAGAGTGGGTTATGGTAGTGAAGCTCAGGGCCACGGGACCTTACCGAACGCTGAAAGGAATGTCCCTCTGGGGACACCGTCCTTACAGGAGGCTGAGTGGACTGTCCCCCTCAGGACACCGTCCCTACCGGAAGCTGATTGGAGTGTCCCTCAGGGGACACCGTCGTTACCGGAAGCTGAGTGGACTGTCCCTCCGGAGACACCATCAGGAGGTTAGGCTCTGAGAGCCCAAGGTCACATGATTGTTGGCTCTCAGAGGAGGGCTCATGTGTGAGGTGGTTTGTCATTTACAAAGTGCTTCCCAGTCTGTTATCCCCTGTGACATCTCAGTGAGGAATGTGATCCTTGACAAAGTTAAACAGCTTGTCCTGGTTGGAGTTGTTCCATTTCCAGATCCACCAGTTACCTGGTCATACATCCCACACCGCCCCCTGCTTGGCCACACCACTGCGAGGCCCACCGTGGCTTCGTCCTCCCGAAGGCCCAGCACGAAATATGAAAAGTAGCCGGGTTCTGATTCCCTCCCCAGGAGCCTCCCTCTCGGGGCTGTTACCTGAGAGGGACGTGCTCCAGTAACTGGCACCCTCCGAGCCCGGGGACCAGCGCTCAGGGACAGGAGAGGTTAGGGTTAACCTGGGAGCTCGGTTGAGTGGGCAGAATCTTACCTTTTAGAGTGTCACTGTTGTTCTTCCTGTTCCTCTTCCTCGTCTCGACTTGAGGCTGAGATACAAGAAAAGAATGCGGGGCTGAGACCCAATTCTGTACCTGATCGTTTGTCCAAGATGCTGACATTCGGTATTTATGAAAATCAAATGACTTTCTACATTTAGTTAATGGAGTTCTGTGTTTTTCCCTTTCATTCATTCTTACAGTGGATGAAAACATTTTGCTTTCCTTCTTTGAACAACTCAGTGAAGGATTTTCTATGTGAGATCTAGCCAGGATTTCTTCAGTGACCGTTCTTCTGCTCAAGAAGGGCACAGACTCGCAGACATACGGATGCCTCTGTGTTTTGTCAGGTAGGATTAGGCTTTTGGAGGTCAGAGTTCGGCTCTGGCCCCTGATCAGAGGCTCTCAGGTGTTCAGCACCGCTTTCTAAATTAGCCCAGACACAAGGGAGAACTTCGCCCAGAGACACCTGCCATGGAAGGCAGCTGATGAACCAGGGCTGTGGGCTCTGTCCTCCGGCAGGGATGCCAGACTCTCAGTAATCCAGTCCTTGGCCTCAGAGTCACTTTGTTTGGTATTTTTCCCTGAAGCCCTCTATTACACCCAGACAGATGGTCTGAGATCTTCAGATAGAAATCCTGATGCCTGCTCTAGCCCCTGGCCTGCCCTGTCTGTCTCTAGAAGGCTGATGTTCTATTTTTCTGAAGTTTCCCATCTCAGGAATCTCTCTACTTGATTTAGAAAATGGAAATAGGAAGGAAAAAAAAAAAAAAAAAAGAGGGAGAATCAATATTGGGGCTGGGCTGAGAGTTCCTTACCGTCTCGATGTTTATAGTTTTCTTAGGTGGTTGTAAGGGTGGATTACCCTGGAGGAGATAGGGGAGTAACAGAAGGAAGAGCCCCAATGCACACAGAATGACCACGAAGATATCAGTGGCCCAGGAAGTGCAGCGGGAGTTCAGCTCTGCAGGGTTAGCCCTTTTCAGAGGATAGGGATAATCCACCATTATCTGAAACGCACTGTTGCTCTTAGGCAACTGAGCACCTTGAGCACAGTCGGGCCTGTAAATCCAGGGCTGCGTCACAGAGCTGTAGCCTCCTCACAAAGGGCTCCTGAGGGTGGGGCAGGGGACAGCAAGAGGAGGCTGACCCACAGCCCCTCCCGTCACCATCCAGCCCGTATATCCCTCCTCTCTTTTGGGCCTTCTAGAACTTTCTACCTTTCTCTGGGCCTTTGAACTCCACCTTCTCCTCCTGTCTTAGTAGACCTTCGGTGCAATTTTCTATTCATTACGCCTGTGAACCTGCAACCTGATCCCCTTTATCCCTTAGAGATTTATGCTAAAGCACCCCCAATCTCATGGCTTTTCTAAGTCTGAAGTTATCCCAGGAATCTTGGCTGTTTCACAGATTTTTACTCTCAGGCTCTCCTCTGTCCCCAACTCGTTTTCCCACATATGTTTTTTTTTTCTTTCATCAACCCAGTAGTAGAACCTAACTTTCTTTTATAAATACTTAATGTTATAAATTGTGCATATTAAGTTTTTACTCTTTTTTTTTTTTTGACAGATAATTTGAATCTTCAGCAACAGTAAGTTTCCTATTAATTCAAGGGGCCAACAGACCATCGGTTGCATTCAGATAGTATGTTCCATAGAAATGAATATCTTTCTAATGTTCTCTTGAGAGGAAGATGAAGAGAGCTTTTTACAGTTTACATGTCATTGGTCTCCTATCAAAACTACATCTTGATAGCATTTAATCATACGAGCTGCCACATTTTCATGCTACTTTCTCCACATCTATTCATGGTGCATTAAGCTATGGGTTTTTTTCTCCAGGTAATTGCTTGAGTCTATGATATGGCATTATGTTTACTCTGCTCAGATACCCGTGACCTGTTTCTTTCAACCCTTCAACCTTCTCAGGTCCTGAATGTGTGTTGCATTTCTTTCTGAGAACCTGGGAGGAATGCCCATTAAAACAAAACAAAAAAAAAAAACAGACATCCTCCATTTTTCATTACTGTTGATTTTTACCATTACCCATCTGTGTGAGGGCTGCTTGATGGTGATGTAGCACAAACACTCCCCTGCTTGTTTGCTGTACTTTGTGGGAATAATGTGAGCTTTCTGTTTTAGATAATTTACTGTGTTCTCTACTGAGGGCAGAACATGGAGTAAACATATTGCTGTAAGGCAAGAAAGCATGATGAATGGAGCAGATTTAAAACAAGCAAGGAGCCGTGGTCTCCATGTGTGTTAGAGGTTCTGTCTTGATGAGGGAAAAATGGAAGTGATGCAAAGAGAGAAAATGGAATTGACATGAAGAAATAACTTCTCTATTCCTATTTTCTTTAGTGGCACCAGGATGGATTAAAAAACTCAAAGCATGTAGAACTAATGAGTCAGAAATTATATTGTAATTGAAACATCTATTATGTCACGTGAGCCCTGGTGGCACAGTGGTTAAGAGCTTGGCTGCTAACCAAAAGGCCAGCAGTTTGAATCCACCTTGGAAACCCCATGGGGCAGTTCTACTCTGTCTTACAGGGTCACTATGAGTGTGAATTGAGTCGATGGCAAGGGATTTGGTTTGATTTTTATCTCATGTGAGCTCTTGGATCATGCTTTAACCAGGGGGTTTTTCTGAGGGATATTTTGTGGCTATTTGGAAAGATGCTTCTGACAGTTATCAGAACTTTAACAGTTGAGTTCAAAGAAGGAGAGAGCATTGCTGCAAATTAATGACTTTTCTTGAATCCACCAGAGAACCAAGGTCACAGGACAAATAACGGACCCCAAATCTAGAGAAGAAAAGATATATTCAGGGACAAACAGGAACTCAACATTTGTTTATCTAGGGTAGATGCAGACTGAGTGACATACAAGCCCGAGCAAAGATTAAACTAGAAAATGTTAACAAATTTGAGCAACAAAACAAATTACCTAGTACTAGATTATAACCCAAAGAATAAAATAAATATCCAGGAGTCCATACTACTATAAATAAATGATTAACCGTAAAAATAAATAGAAGGTAGAAGACAAATCTCCCTTACAGAAGAATTACAACTAATGTATATAGATATTCGTCCCTCCAAGAGTTGGCATTTAATTTCCCTCCCCTTGAGTGTGGACTGGACTTGCTGACTGGCTTCTCACTAGTAGAGACTGGAGAGGGAAAAATGGTCCTTAGAGTGGAGAAACCTGCCTGCCGTTGAGTTGACTCCAGCTCATGGAGACCTTATGTACAATAGAATGAAACCTTGCCCGGTCCTGCATCATCCTCACGTTCAGCCAGCATGTTCAAGTACATCATTGTGGCTGTTGTGCCAATCCATCTCACTGAGGGGCTCCCTCACCCTCATTAGCCCTGTACTTCACCAAACAAGATGCCCTGCTCTAGTGATGGATCCCTCCTGAGGATGTGTCCAAAGCAAGCGAGTTGGAGAACGTTCTGTTGTGATACATAAGATTTTCATTGGCTAATTTTTGGAAGTTGGTCGCCAGACTTTTTCCTAGTCTGACTTGGTCTGGAAGCTCCACTGAAACCTGTCCACCATGGGCAACCCTGCTAGTATTTGAAGTACCAGTGGCATAGCCTTCATCATCGTAGCAACACGCAAGCCACCATAGTGTGACAAATTGACACACATAGTTCATTCTAAATTCACCTGGTAATTGGTGGGGGGGCATTTGTGTTTGCTAATTGCCTTTATCCAAAGAAAAATAAATTTCTCATGTCTTTACGACAGCATATAGGTTTGCAGCTTGGAGCCAGGTGCCAGCTAAAGTTAGGCTCCGACTGTCCCACAGAAACTGGGAGATAGGGAAACTGTCCTCCTAGATGACTACATTTCAAAGATCTGGATCCCAAGTCCTTGAGGAAACATTCGTGAGTTGTAAAATGGGACCTCTTTCCTTTTAAAATACTCACATACATCTCAAAGAGGCAGAGAAAAAAATGATAATTAGAAGTTTTCTAAAGGAAATACTCTAAGAAAAGGGAGGGGGGATATTTCCCTTTTTGCACCAGGGAAGATTATTTCATTTTCAATTTCTATTTACACGTGCAGTAGTAATCCAGTTCTTTTCAGGACCCCAATCCAGCTTTCACTATTGTTATGTGTACTCCACGAATGTAAATTCTAGAATATGCCCATACAAGTTTATTGAATAAGTGTTCCTTTATCCATGTTGTCAAAGATAAAACTCAAATAGCCATGGAGATTGATTTTATTCAAGTCATTGCAAAAAGAAGAGCACCACAGATCCACAGATCTGAGTGTTTCAGCAGGGTGGTTTTGCCCTAGACTTTTTATAGGGTGGAGCGGACAAGTTACAGTTGGGATTGTTTTGTAATCAGAAGTCTCAGTCAGTTAACTGAATAGGAAATGTTTATCTCTGTGTTTAGCTAGTTTCAGGTGGACAAACAGTTCTAATCTCAGCTAATCATTTAGGAGACAAGGAACAGAAAGTTGGAGGGTTTGTATTTGGCGTTGCAACAGATTCAGTCAAAGGTTCTGTTCTCCCAAGGATCTTTCTCCAAAGGTCTGCCTTTTACCTTGCTACAGGTACACAAGAAAGTCATCTGCGGGTCTGATGGGAGTCAAGAGAAAGACTGGACAATGAGTCTTATGGAAATCATATGGGGAAGGGTGGTTCTTCAGAGTAAGCTGTTTCTGGGAACAGAAAGGGGTGGGGGGATTTTGGAAAACAAAAGGTGGGGAGATTTCTTAACTTTTCCTGTTTTCTGGGAGTGCCAGGCCCAGTTAAAGTCAACGTTGTCATTCACTGCTTTTGTTCAAGATGAATGAATATCATTCTTGCTGAACAACACAGAGGCTCCTGAGTGGGACAAAGCAAGGGCTAAGAAATAGTCTCTTGGGGATGCTTGTTGGCCTTGCTCCTGCAAAATCGTTTGAACCATCTGCTGAGAGGTGGTGGCCAACCTCAGTTAGTTGTTTCAGGGTCCTAGGCATCTTACAAGAGGGAGGCCTGAAATGAAAAAGAAATATTAATATGAAATGTTCTCTTAAGGTAATGAGACAGTGATTGAACCCCTAATCCAGTGGAATCTGAGAGATTGGTGCTCCTTGAGTTTTTTGCAGCTGAGAGGAGGTCGATGCTCTTGGAGACGATGTCCACAGTCTTGGTTACCTCTCACATAAGGGCATGGATCACTCAAATGTCACCGGACTTTCTCAGTGGCCCACACAGTTGGGTGTCCAGGGAAACATCTGGCCCACGCATGATCTTCTGCAGTAGTGAGTCCTTCGAGGTATATATCAACCTCTGGCCTTAGCTCCCAGTGCTTCCTTAGATCCGGGGAGAAAAGGCCATCTACAAGGCAACATAAAGTCCCAATAGGGATTTGGGCAGTCAATTTTAGTTCTTGGTGATGCCAAGTCAGGAAGGAGGGAGAAAAGTTGGAAACATTAGTTTTGCAGGATTGTAGCCAGATACTAAAGAAGCTCAGAGTAGATGAAAATTTTGTAAGAGTTGACAATTTGTGTAAGCTAAGAGGATCCTGTCCAATCTACAGATTGGTACCCAAATGATTTTTCCACAGTGAGAGAGGAAGTCAATTAAATCTAGGCCTGATAAGACAGAGTATGCATGTCCATGAGTTACCTGCAGTTTACAAAGAAGTGCAAAACAGCTCAAAGACAAAGAACAGAGTGTGCATCTGATTAGCTGTGCTTTAATTAAGAGTTGAAATGCAAAATTTCTCTGTGCAATCACTACCACTCTCTTTTGGTCAAAGATAATCTCAAAGAAAGATTATTGATCATAAAATAAATCTGGTCTCATTAGATTTGGCTTGATTACTTACATAAGTGCAGCAAAACTGGTAATTTACCATTTAGGTATTAAGCTTGCTTAGCTGCAAGTTTACCTAAGAAATTCAAATTGGACTTTTTAAAAGTCTCTTGAAGTTAGAAAGCCAAGCCAGGAACTCAGCATCAAATTTCACCTGCAACACTTATAAATGTGGGTGAATTCCTCTCTTCTTGAGGTCTTCAAAATATCCTGAGGTTCCTGGGCCTGCCAAGAAATGACCTTCCTTAATCACCTTTAAGGCTGGGAACGCTGTAAGTCAAATACCAGGCCAGTTTTCCCAAGAGGGCTTTGTAAACATTGGCTCCATAAAGAAAACCTTATTTTCTTAAAAGTGTCAAGTCATCTCTGATTCTGTATCATTCTCAAACATGAAGTTTTAGTCAAAGCCTTGATTTGATAACCAATATTTTCAATTATGTCCTGTTAACAAGAAAGATAGATTCTTTTTAAACCTACACAAATAATTGCCCATTGCCATCGAGTCGAATTCCGACTTACAGCGACCCTATAGGACAAAAGTGGAGTTGCCTCATAGGGTTTTCAAGGCTGTAAATCTTTATGGAAGCAGACTGCCGCACCTTTCTCCTGGGGAGCAGCTGGTGGGTTTGAACCAATGACCTTTTGGTTATCAGGCAAGCACTTAAACACCGTGCCACCAAGGGCTTCTTTGCAAATAATTACATTGTTATTTTTATAAAAATAAGAATACTCAATAAGAATTTTCAAATTCTGGAGGGATCATGCAGGGAGAAAAAGATAAATATTTCATTTTTGTTTACCAAAGCATACTCTACTAAATTGTTATGAGTTGTAGATAGCTTAAGAGAGAATAGAAAGGGCTTTCATAGATCCAGAAAACACAATATTAAAACATCAACAGTGCAGAACGGAAATAATGAGAATGTGAAGAATGGAGCTGATATGACAGAACAATTTGTGTAGAAATGGGAACCTAAACTGGCCTGTGAACCTTCATCACAAACACAATAAAATATTATTTAAAAAAAATCAACAATGTCGTGTTGTATGCCTATAATGTAGTGATCCCAAATCACGTATGCGTGGAACATGTAATGTGTGATTTGAGCATTTAAGCTAAGTTGTAAACAATCCCAGACAGTCAACTTCTTTGGCATAAACAACTTCTAATCTTATAAGCAAATACCTGGTTGTAGATGACTGTTTTGCTGTGGTATAATGTGACATAGCCCTTAGTTTATCTATGTTAGACACCCCAAATGTGCATCCCTGATCCTGAACCTATGATGGGAGTTACCATAATGCAGTGTGAGTTGGACACCCCATGATAAAGACCCTTATCAAGTAAGATCAGAGGGACTAAACCACGTAAAGCCCCCAGGCGTTTGCCCTTCCAGGGAGAGCAAGGTAGAGGCAGAATGACTATCAATCAATTCTCTGACTTTCTCTGAAGACTGAGACTGCCGGAGGCTCTGTTGGAGACTCTGCTCACCACCACCAGCCTTGGACCCCAGCTCCAAGGGACCTCCATTGAAGATGAGCCATTAGTCAAGCTTTCCTCCTGAGACCATGCCTGAAAGCTGAAGATCTGGACTTTCATTATGGGACTAACTCTACCCTACCCTGATTCACCAGGTCTAAGTGAATGTCTTGGGCTCTTACCTGTGTGCTGTGCCATGACTACCTTGCAACAGACTTAGTTTATGCATGATAAACCTAAGCATTTCTAGGCTTACTTTAAAATGAAATCCCCATGAGACACATATTCCCTACAAAAACCACAATCATCTTATCAGTTTAGTCAGTTCTAAGTAATTAATACTTGTTGTGCTCAGTGTTAGCTTAGCAGCCTCATGAACCCATCTGCTTCTCAACTAGAATTTGGGAAATCCTGCCTCAGTCAGCTGGCTTGGTCTCAAAGTTGTTTAGGAGATTCCATAGGAAGCCTGTGTCTAAGAGTACCTGGCATAGTCCTTTCCCAAAGGGCTCGGAGACAGTCCTTCTTTGAATATCAAACACTCTGGCCTGTAAACCAAAAAAACAAACGTGCTCCTTTTGAGTCGATTACGACTCATAGTGGCCTATAGCTGATGGCAAATGCTTTTAGGGGAGCGTCAGAGTAAAACAAACAAAATATCTGTAGTTGACAAAAGGCTTAAAATGTCTGTGGTTGACTTTATTACTGATAATTTTCAAAAGTGAAAGAACTAATGAGAGTTCATTACAAGAATACTACAACTGACCAGGAAATTTGGTTGTTTCTGAGGCATGCAAAATGCAATGAAGTCAATCCAAAAAGTTCTAGACAAAATGAAAATATCTATAGCTATAATGATTAACTGTATTTTCCAAAAGAGTGGATATTGCATCTAATTTGGCAAAAAAATGAACACATTTATTGACAGACCCAAATATATACAGCCTCTTGGTATCATTTAAAAAATCAAAGACAAGAAGTATGTAAACTTAAATTTATGCTTAGTAATTAATGATTTAGTATTCTATATTATTTAGAAATGATCTACATATCTAATAAATAGCCATTCATTAATTCAATTGAGCATAACTCCAAGGGTTTAAGTTACCTAAAAGATCTTAAAAACTACCTTCATACTACAAATCATAATTACTGTTGAAATAAAGTTAATAAGAACAATTCAAATTGGTTAAGCATACATATGCATTTTTCATAATCTTAAACATCTAATGTAATGCTAGCTTATTTGGTCACAAAATCCATTTAAGTTTAGAAAAAACGTACCCAAGTGGAATAAAAATATGTACCTATATTACACTTCACACTGATAACTCAAAAGACATAGCTGTTTTTTATTAAACCAGCAATATTAAACTAGGCTAATTTGCCAAAGATTTACCTAAATTATATGAAATTGAAGTTTTTAAACATTTGTTTTAGTTTCTATAAGAATGCTTTCTTAAATGTATAATAAGAGTATTGGAAGTTCAATTTCCTTATCTCTGGGAATTTTAGGAATATTCAGTTTGTATAAGTGCTTGTTTATTTCTAAGCCAATAGGAATAGAGACTCTTAAAGGAATTTTGTAATCTAATTTGGTAATACCATCTGGAGGGAGCAAAATATTATACGCTCACAGACATACAAACATACATACAGACACAAACAGAGAGCTTATAGCTACTGTCAAAAGAAACTGAGTCAATAATAAAATTTTTCTATTAGATGAGGTGTATTTGGGCAGAAGAGTCACAAGTTGGGTAGTACTAAGCAGAATATGAAAAAGTACTCTGCCAAGTATCAGCAGTGACTGGCTTTTTATTGACAAAACTTGGAAGTAAAAGAAACTTATCTCTGATTGGCTTATACAATTTACCATTAAAATACTGTCAGGATTTCACTGGTCAATGAAGGTGGAAGTGATGTCAGAATCTCATTGGTCAATAAGGGTGGCTAGATTTATAGGAAAGCTAGGCTTCAGTTTCAGTAAATACGAGTCTTAGGGGCATTGTCCTCTTGAACGCTGATACCATTTTGTCAACCACAGGACCCCGTTTCTATTTCATTTAATAGTGCCCACTTCTGTCAAGACCTTCAAAGAAGGTCTTTGACCAAGTTACTGGCCCCTTATTTTCCCTTCTCACAGGCCGCCTTCTGCATGGGCTTTCACTGACCAGTGTCTGACAATGGCCTCTTATTTCCAGGTCTTCACCATGCCATAGTTAAGGCTCTGGGCAGTGTTAACCAGAGGCAGAGGGAGTGATTGATTTATTAATGGTATAACACAGTGTGTTTGAGAAATGTCATCAGCTGAGTCGAGTGTGTGAAGGCTCCGTAGCTTATTTTTACTGTCAGATACTAAAACAGTTTTGTCTCTGACAGTAAAAATAATGTCTAGAAGCATTATTCTGTGGAGGGAATGAATGTTGGTAGATTGGTTGCAAACACCCTGAAAAACAATTTGTAATACATATGATCATTCCACAGAAAACAATAACCATAATTAAAAGTTATAATTTCTGTTTAGATTAAAGAACACATCCAAGATACTACATTAATAGAGAGCCAGCTAAACAGATTAAATCCCTAGTTTGGATGAGATTCTACTTGGTGAAACCAGTGTGTTTGTTGTAGGATTTTGGTAACAGCTTGTTTATCTTGTCCAGTGGAACTTATCTGTGTGCAACGAGAAGTGTTAGCTATCGCAATGATGCCACCTTGTCGGGCCAGAAGGATATCTAGAGCAATTCTGTTATCTAGTACCACCCTAGTTAAAGAGTTGAGAGACTTCTGTTGAGTTTGTATAGCCTCAGCTGTGGAGTCAACTATCACTACCATACTTTGAGACAGGTTACAAATCAATACTTCTTTTGTACTGAGTCCCAGCCAGGGAAGTAAGGACATAACAAAGAAGCGAAGGCTGTGGGGTTAACACTTGCTGGCAAGACATCTCATTTGTTTCTAATTCTTTTAAAAAAAATTTAGGGTGGTAGTCCAATGTATATTTTCTTTGTGTGAGTGGAGTTGTAGTAGTATTCCAAGGGTTCCAAGAGTGCAGCCTCCTGACGTTTTCCAAGCATCCAGGCATTGGAGGGCCCAGCCGTCATCTGAGTTCTGAAGAGTTTCATAATTTTTATACCAGTTAGGTCCCCCACAAAGAAAAACATAGCCTTTGGGTGCACAGAGGACACCTGCTCTGGTGACATTATTAAAAGATTCACTATAGGGAATGATATTATTTTCCTGAATTAACCAATTTTCACAAAAAGAATGATTGCCAATATACAGTCTTCCCCAGTCATGAGGATGGAGGAACTCCTGACAGACGAAAGTGTCCCTTTCATAAAGCTTAGATTTTTTCCCAGAAGGACAATTTTCAACTAGGAAATCAAAGCTCCTGGTTCCCAAATCTGGCAAAATCTAAACGGTTGAGAGTTCCGTTAGAATACATACATTCCAATGAGGCCCAATCTTTATAATTGGTCCCTGTTGCACCAATTGCTCCATTTGATTCTAAGTATTCAGAACAGTTATTGGTTATGTTTTTCATGTTAGTGATATTATAGAAAGGAGCAGTTAAATCATATTTGGCATTTGGAGGATGCCAGAGTCTAACTCAAATTCCGTGAGTTACTTAAATAGTTGAGTTGACAGTGGCATTCTGTATTCCAGTGTAATTGAGGACAGATAAAGCTAAAGGGTCTGAATTAGAATGTACTGAATGGGAGAAGGGAGGCAAACCCAACGAGCTGTCAAAATTTCTGCTGAAGCTACTGCCTGGTCTAATCTAACAAAAACATTGTCTTTCTATATTTGGGATTTAAATACAAGTGAGAACAAGCAGACAAGTACAATTAACTTATTCATTATCAAAAGAATGTTTAAAAAGTCTATTGGGTTACTTGTTCCATTGGTCTTGGGAAAGCTTTCTACATCTTTCTTCTGGATGACCTTGAGAAAGTTTTATCTTGAGGTTACCTATCAGTGTTGTGGTCCAGGTAGGTGGAGGGGCTTGTTTGACTTGAGAGATGTGGACTCAAGGTTTGACTCCGTCGAGTTTAGCTGCACAGTGGGTGATCAGAAATAGTTGGTAGGGTCCTTTCCATAAGTTTCTGATGTTTTCTGTTTGTTTTTTTAATATTCCAGGAGTAAGCAAAATCAAAAGTATCTGCAGATGACAACACGTAAAAATGGTGATGATTAACTTACTGCCACTAATAAAAAAGCCTGAAGAGAATTCATTACAAAATAATGCAAAGCAAAATAAAGTCAGTTAAAAAAAAATCTTTAGACAGAATATCTCTAAACATAATGATTAGCCCTATTTTCAAAGAACTTCAGATATAACGTATAATAATCCTGAGACGTAATAGCACACCAAGAGTTACCAAGATTATCAAGTCTCTAAACATCTGAATATTAGTAAAACTTCATAGCTAAACTGTGAATTCTCAGTTAAAGCTGAAACCAAGTTAGCTAAACCAAGTTAGTTAAAAATCTTGTTGTCTAACATCAGGCAAAACATAAAAAACATTGACACTCACAAATTTTTAACCCAAAGAAAATTAGACATTTATCTTGATTTGACAACACATTAAATGAGCGTTTATTATTTCTAGCAATTTTCTCATATAAAGCTAGAAGCAAATCTTTTTCATGAAGTTTCAAAGTTATCAGATCACTGAGAAACAATACTTAGATAGCTATTTAACACAAGTGACAATAAAAGATTTTAAAAATAAAAGCCTTAGGTTTTTCAACAGCCACTAGGTTTGGTTTTCTTAGTCAAGGACATAAAAGTCAACGTGAACTCACTTTATGCTAATGAGACACAGAATCTGCCTTCCAGGCAGATTACACAGAGGAAAAAATGAAGTCTTCAGTCCAGTAATTAGAGACAATATTGTCATTTTAACATCAAGAAACCCAATTTTTTATGCTCTTTGATACTAAAGCCTTTTAAAACGTCGTAAATTAACCCATCAAACTTTAGCCATGACAGATTAAAAACTTTGACCACATGAAATAAATTCTCTTTTTCATAAACCTTCTAAATTTTGTCACATATCTCTTATAGCACCACATATTAAGTGGCAAAAAATGAACACATTCATTAGCAGACCCAAGTATATGTCCTCTCTGTGGCATAAAAAGCAAAAATATATGAACTGAAATTATAATGAATATCCACGAACTCAATTTAATATCAGTAAATTACCTAAAGATCTTGAAATTATTTTTACTAAGCCTATACGCTATAGCACATAATTACTGTTGAAATAAAGTTTGTTTAGCTATTCTAAGTCTTCATTCAAACTTTTACCATTTCCCACATTTTTCCTGATCTAACCTTAATGCTTTAAAAATTTTATTGACTCATTTTGGAGTAAAAAATGTCTTTACTCCACCTGATCATTTTATTCACTGATATGGACATGAACCTAGTTCTCTGGCTGGGGGTGGAACAGTTCCTAATTTGGGGTTTTTATGATGATTTTTATCTTTTAATTTTTAAAAAATTCCTCTACAATAGAGAGTGCTTGTTTATTATTCATGCTGAGGATCTACCCAATTTCTGATAACTGTATTTAGACTACATTTTTCTTCCTTTAAGCTCAATGTCCACCTTACTTACCTTAATTTTTTAATATCTTTAAAAGATTTCCACCCATTTGGGCGAGATCCCTTGACTCACTACTCTACTTGCAAGTAGTTTAGCTTTCCCTTCTTTAACATAACCTTTCTTTGGAGATAAACTTATCAAATCTTTGCTAACTTTTTAACTTTTTTCCATCTAGATTTGTCCTATGCTTCCCTTTTTCTCATTCTGGAACTATCAATTTTTTTTTTACTTTATGACAAAATTACCTTGTATTCCCGTAATGAAACACACCCCGTATGCTCAATGTAGCCTGAGTAACTTAAAAAGATGCTGGAAATTGCTTTTAAGTAGACATACTACAAAACAAAAAATTTGGTCAGAATAAATTCAGTTTCATTAATTCCTGGGAATATTAGGACTACTGAATGTATATAAGCATTTATTTATCATAAACCAATCATAATAAAGCTCTTTGAAGGAATATTATAATCTAATTTGATAATACTGTCTGGAGGTAGGAAAAAAATCACATTTTCATAACCCTATCTTCTGCCTGCTTTTTAAAGAATCTTTTAGAGAAGCAATTTAGGATAAGTTTTGTCTTTTCAAAGACTTGTTTTATCAACCAAAATAAACAATCAATGCTTTTACCAGTGTAGTTTTCAAATGAATCAATTTTTATTTAAAAAGATTCCAAAAGTATCTAGTAAAATTCCAAATTACCTCTAATATGTTCGGTCCATTTTTTTTTAAAAACAAATACGTTTGTGAAATAAACTTGCTGCGCTGCTTGAGAGCAATCACCCCACCAATACTTGGTCACAATCTGAATCATTTTATCTACTCCATGGTGGGTAAGATGATGTAAAATTTTCACCATTGGAAATTTTAAGGCCTCTGGTAGAACTGGGCAAATGTCTCGAACCTCCTAGAGTTCAGTTTTTAGGCTTAAATGACAATCCTGCAATTTCCAAGAATGTCCCTCTGAGGAAGCCTGTTCTTGTCTTAGAGAACGGTGTTCCGTCGTGAGTCCTAGTTGGACCTGAATGGATTCAGACTTTCGGACATCTCGAATCTGTTTAAATACCCCAACAATTTGTCATTTGTGTTGACCCCGGTGAAGAATCTGGTTTAATAAAGTGGGGTTTAATGCTGACATGGTGGCTTCAGTGTTGGTCAAAAACTGTCAAGTCTCCCCATTAACTTTGAGATTTGTTTCCCCATTTTGGTCTAGCTGGAGCAATGCCTGCAGCCTGCAAAGATCTTCCCCAGAGCCCTGTCAGTTTTGAATGGCTGGGAGCATGTAAGTACTGGGGGAGCAGCCTCCTTCATAATTGGGATTTTTTCCCTTTTGAATCTATTCTTTCTAATTTTTATTATTATTATTTATAATCTTTTTCCAGTACCCTGATTGCATCCAATTAGAATCCTAAATTTCTTAGTGAATTTTTTTTTTTTTTAAGGGTCCTCCCTAGGTTTGGGAAATTCTTCTACAGTACTTTGTAATTTTACTCTTAACCAGGAGGCATCAAAAGTCTGCTCAGGCTTCCAGGTCCTATCAGGAGTAGCTGGTTTAACCTTGAAAAGCATCTTTTGAGATGGGATGAGGTCAAAGGAAGAGGGGGCTTCAGAGATGGATGAAAAAGGAATTTCAGCCAGAAGAGACTCAGAATCAGGCGAGCTAGGCAAAGAGTAAATGGGTAAGGCAAGCTAAAGAGGCAGCGGGGCAGTCAGTGTCGCATCCGTCGGGTTTACTAAGCATTTTTTGAGAGGCAACTGATCAGTCCCCTGAGTGTTTGGAGGCTTCTAAATATCAATCAAAGAATGCCACCTTTCTTGAGGGCTCCTCTGTGATGGTTTAACTTATCTATCTAAAAATTTCCCCATAATGGCCACAGCAGTTCTAAACTGTCCTTAGTCGGTTTCATCCATATTTAACCATGACGTTTGCCAGATTTCTTTGGATCCCCAGGATCCCATGTCTAACCTGGAAGTAACAAAAAGACTTAAATGAACCTAGCTCCTCTAGAGGGCCAGACCCAGTCTGCCGTAGTCCCGGATAAAGCTTAGAAAACTCAGAATGGAAAATTAGCAGAGTATGGATCTGAGAGGAAACTTCTGGACAACCTCCACAAACAATGAGGAAACAGAAAGCTCGAACAGCTTTGCAGGTACCAATGCGTGCTTCTGTGGAGTCCTTGGGGATCACCGGGGTCTTCTTCAGAACCCCACTTCTGATGACAAAACATTCCGAAGAAATAGAGTCAATTAAAAAAAAAACACACAATCTATTAGATTAAGTTTACTGGGACAGAAGATTCACAGATTGAGTAGCACCAAACCCGGTATGGAAAGGTACTCGGCCAAGCATCAGCAGTGATTGGCTTTTTATTGACAAAACACAGAAGCAAAAGAAACTTATTTCTGATTGGCTTATACAATTTACTGTTGAAATGCTATCAGGATTTCATCTGTCAACGATGGTGGCCTGGTTTGTAGGAAAGCTAGGCTTAAGTTTTAGTAAAACAAGTCTAAGGAACGTTGCCCATTCGACTGCCTAAGCCATTTTGTCAACCACGTGACTCCATTTTTTCTCATTTAACACTTCAGTTCTAAAATTTCAGCCATAGCTCAGGCATAAACACAGAATTGTCCAACCAATATTTGTGGAGGGGGCTTTTAAAGTTTTCTTAGTCATGATGTGTAATCTTATGGAGACTGTGCGCTATATTTCAGGTGGGAGACTGAAGAGAGATCAAAGACCGTTTAGGCGTCTCCAAAGCCCATCTTAGTGGATAAAGCATCAAACTTGTTTCCAATTAGTTTTTTCAGCCTCAGGAGCTAGCAGCTGTGCTTTAAGTTCCTGAAGAAAATTTCTGTCTCTAAAGGAGGTTAAGCAAGAGGAAGTTATGTGGGTGGTAGAGACAGTTTTCGTGGAAAGGGGCTATCTTCAATATTTGTCAAAGAGTTTCCTTTAGCTTCTGGGGTTCTGGGTACTAGTGTAAGCTCCGATTTTGAGAATAGCTAATTCCTTGGGTAGTAGTAAGGCTTCTAGTAAGTTAGGTGCTTGGGTTCCATTTTTGAAGCGTTTCCCTGCAGCTGTCATGAACCCTCTTTGTCTCCATTAAGGGAGTATTAGAGACTGGATAGAGGAGCCCTGGTGGCGCAGTAGTTAAGTATTTGGCTACTAACGGAAAGGTCCACAGTTCAAACCCAACAGGTGCTCTGGGGGAGAAAGATATGGCAGTCAGCTTCCGTAAAGATTTACAACCTTGCAAATCCTACGGGGCAGTTCTACTTTGTCCTACAGAGTCGCTATGAGTCGGAATCGACTGGGCAGCAATGAGTTTGGTTTGTTTTTTATAGATTGGATTGTTTTTCCCCCAAAATAGATGTTGAACTCCTGACCCCTGATACCTGTGAACATGACCTAGTTTGAAGATGTTGTTAACATGAGGTTGTGCTGGATGGAGTATAGTGGTTCCTAATCCAATCCTTATAAAAGACAAGAGGCACAGAGAGGTAGACCCCAGCAAGCTAAGGAGTACCTGGTGCTACTGAAAGCTAGAGAGAGGCATGGGACAGTCTCCCTCAAAGCCTCAGAAATAATCAACACAGTTGACACCTTGATTTTGTAATCCTGTCTTCTTCAGAACTCTGAGGCAATAAAGTTCTGTTCTTATGAGCCACCCAGTTTGAGGTATTTTTTTACAGCAGCCCTAGGAAATTAAGAAAGAAGGTTCCCAGATTTTGACAGGTGCAAGAGAAGTCAGATGGTCAATAAGAGTCAGTAAAGGGCAAAGGTACACTGGGTAAGCATGGAGTCAGGGACCTCTAGGGTGAGTTCTCTGGAAAGCAAAGAATATGGTTAGTTCAATTGCAAAGTCAGTCACCTCCCAGAAGGTTTGCTGGGGTAGTAGAGCTAAGCAGACAGTCATGCTAGGTAGTGAGAAGTCCTAATGAGACAGAGAGAGGTTCAGATAAAGGCAAATCACATGGTAGGTTACCCAGCCCACCATGGATGCATGCCATGTTTGTGTCTTTTCGCTTCTAGAGTTCTCTGCACCTCCTTAGGTGGCATGGCCTCTGTGAGAGAAACCTCCAGTCTTCATTTCTTAGTGCTAGTGTAACAGAAGGACCACAAGTGGGTAGTTTTAAAGAACAGAAATTTGTTTTCTCACATTTTAGGAGGCTAGAACTGAGAATTCAGGGCACTGGCTCTAGGGGAAGTCTCTTTCTCTTTCTGCTCTGGGGAAAATCCTTGTCTCTCTCAGCTTCTGTTGCTCAGTTCCTTGGTGATCTTCACGTGTCATCTGTACTCCCCCGTTTGTGCTTACTTGCTTCTCTCTGTGTTTCGTTGGCTCTTTTTCTGTCTCAAAAATCATTAGGTTTAAGACATATCCTATACTGATAGGGCCTCATCAACATAATGAAAAAAAATCTCTATTTCCAAATAGGATTATTTCCACAGGTATAGGGGTTAGGATTCCAACACATATTTTGTCAACCCATGACACCTCCTGTGGGGATTTATCCTCCTATTCTCTCACACAGATGGCCAAACCTAATACTAGACATGGTGACTTTGTTCTAATTGACTGATTAATCTTTCTTCCCTGCTTACTTGTGCTCTTAGTTGATGAGTCATTTTATCCCCTTCCTTATTGTAAGTTAGGCAAACAACATTAAACACAAAGGGATGGATAGCAACCCGTGTCTCCTGGTTAAACTTAGGTCTTTTATCTGGATCCAGTTACAGCACTTACTGCTTTAATGGAATATGATGTCAACAGGAATAAAAGTCAACGAGGCAAACCAATCTGAGAAGGCTGAACTTCACGTAATCATTTATTTTCAGTATCATTAGGAAAACCAGTGAGATATTCCAATATACCATGATTGAAATGTCTGCTTATTGATTGGAAGCCCAGATATATGCATCATATTCTATTGTTATGCAGACATTGAAAACCGTAAGCATCTAGAAATGGCAAGTTTGATTGATTTATATTTCTACGCGAGACAGCTATGGAGGTCTGTTGTTCAGCTCTCCCTTCCAAAGAACCCACTGTGAGGGGATGGGAAACTGACAGCCCAGCTGCTGCACCTTTGGGACCCTCTGCAGTGTCCACACTGAGGCCATTTTCTCTCAGGCTGCTCCCAGACAATGGCTGGGCGTGGTGATAGAGCAGGACCCTCTCTGCCTGATGTGGGACTCCTGCGACCAGCAGCCTTTGCTCCAGGTGCTCATCAGACTGGCTGAGACATTCTCAGAGCTGCACTGCAGTCTGAGGCTTTTCTTCCCCATGCCTCCCTCTTTCCCTGTCCCCTTTCTCAGGTGTCATACCTGTATGTATCCCCGTATGAATGCTTTCTCTTACGACTCCTGCTCCACCTCTGCTTAATACTACACAGGCGTTTCCCTCAAGAAACCACTTGCATGGATGATGGCATCATGACATCTACTTCTTGGGAGGCCCAAATCGACCCGTTAAGATAATCAAGAAAGTCCCACCTTGACTCTCCTGGACTCCATTGTTCCATAGCAAGTGGATTATCTTTTCCATAATGGATGGTAGCGCTCAACTCAGCTTAACATTCGGGGTGAGAACGCAAGGGTTGTTTCCTTCGCTCCAGAGAATGAATGATCTATTTGGGCTATATATGAGAAAAGCCTGGAGAATAATCAGAAGCTTCTCCAAAAGGCTGGCAATACCTCTTCCGGGTTTAAAATAGAAAAGCCATTTTCTTACAAAACCACACAGATCTTAAGTTCAATAGCTCCAATTTTTTTTTTAAACTTCCACAAATTTAGAAAGATCTTAATTGTTCTTTTAAGCTTGAAATATTTGCATGATTTATGTCATGTTTACTTTTCTTTATGAGCCCTGGTGGCCCAGTGGATAAGAGTTCAGCTGCTAACCAAAAGGTTGGCAGTTCGAATCCACCAGCCACTCCTTGGAAACCCTATGGGGCAGTCCTACTCTGTCCTATAGGGTCCCTGTGAGTCAGAATCCACTCAACGGCAATGGGTTTTGGTTTTTACTCTTCTTAAGGACATTTTATTTGTTTTTGTTTTTAGATGCAATTTTACATTTCTTATACTACAAAGTAATTCAGAACAAATTAAAAGGATAACTGTTGCATGCCTTTGAGTAGATTCTGACTTACTTAGTAGCCCTATAAGACAGAATAGAACTGGCCCATAGGGTTTCCGAGGCTGCAGTCTTCATGGGAGTAGATTGCCAGGTCTGTTCTCTCACAGACCTGCTAGTGGCTTCAAACCACTGGCCTTTTGGTTAATAGCCAAGCACCTAACCGTTGCACCACCAGGGCTCCTGAAGGATGACTGTTGTGTGTCATTGAGTTGATTATGACTCTAGGTCCTGTGAATTGTCCCCCTACACGTCCCCTTTTCATATTCAAAGCACTGTTTCCTCTTCATCTCTTTCACTCCCCCAATCGAGCTGAGAAATTTCTTGCCTGATCTCTTACTCCTCAGATAAGATTCCAGTATTTAAAAGGAAACAGTGTTTTCCCTTTTTGTGGAGTCAGAGCCTACTCCTGCCTGCAGCCCTTCCCCAGTCTTCTGCCTGGCTCACCCCATCTTGTCACTAATGTCTCAATGCAAATGACCCTCCACATGGAAGTCTTCCCTGACCATGGGTCTGAAGTAGACCCTTCCCATCTTTACCACCTTGGCTTGTTTATTTTTTATGGTGTTTATTACTGAGTAAAATGCTTCTTCTTCGTTTACTGCCTTCGTAATTAAGGGAATGCATATTTAAACACAATGAGATCCCATTTCACAATCAACAAATGGGACGTATTTAAAAACGTTGACACTGTTAAGTATAAGCGATAATGTGGGGCTTCTGGAACTTTTAACTGATAGTGGAATGCAAATCGATACAAGCACTTTGGAAAACAATATTATAACCTAGTACATTTAAAATGGAGCCTTGGGGCACAGTGGTTAAGCGCTCAGCTGCTAACCAAAAGATCAGTTATTCAAACCCTTCAGCCACTCTGTGGGAGAAAGATGTGGTAGTCTGCTTCCTTAAAAATTATAGCCTTGGAAACCCTATGGGGGAGCTCTACTCTGTCCTATAGGGTCGCTATGATTTGGAATTGATGACAACGGGTTTTAGAAAATTTGAAGTGTGCCCACCTTTTGTCACACAAACCAAAAATAAATACCAAACCCATTGCTGTCAAGTGGATTCTGACTCATAGTGACCCTATAGGACAGAGTAGAGCTATCCCACAGGGTTTCCAAGGACTGGCTGCTGGATTTGAACTGCCGACCTTTTGCTTAGCAGCCAAGCTCTTTACCACTCTACCACCAGGGCTCCCTTTCTCACAGCAATTCCACTGTATATATCATAGAGAAAGTCCAGCTTCTATGTCCATGAGAAATATATAAGAACGTTAGTAGCTGCTTGTATTGTAATAGAAAATATGGGAAAAACCCAATCTAATTAATTACAATGGATACCTTTACTCAATAGAGTTTTATGATGGAACAGAATAAAGCAATGAAACTAACGAGGCTACAGCTACACTCGTGACAGGAGTGACTATTACAAGCATAATATCGAGCAAAGAAAGCAAGTTGCAAAAGAATACAGAGTATGATTCCATGTATTTGAAGTTAAAAAATACGCAAATCAAAGCAAGATCTTATTTAGCAGTATATTCCTGTTGATGAAATACAAAGAAAGACAATGGGAATAATAAGCAGGATGCAACTGGAGAGGGACCAATAAAAACAAAACCAAACCAAACCCGTTGCCATCAAGCTGATTCTAATTCATAGCGACCTATAGGACAGAGTAGAACGGCCCCATAGAGTTTCCAAGGAGCCCCTGGTGGATTCTAACTGCAGAACTTTTCGGTTAACAGCCGTAGCTCTTAACCACTATGCCACCAGGGTTTCCTCAAAAATATGGTTAAGTTTTCATTTCTTAATGAGAGTGGCTGTACATGAGTGTTCACTTATTATTATTTATTACATCTTCTGCGTAACTTACACACATGATTTTGCAAATTTTAGAAGCTAAAGCACAATTGTAATGCCAACAAATGACTGGGGGTTGGGAAGGGAATCTAGCAATAACTACAACAACAGAGCCCTGTCTGCTAGAAAGTATAATGCAAAATACAGAACAACACTTTCTAATGACTGCTTTGTGCTCCAGAGCCAAATCTTTGTTCCACAATATTTTAACGATTTCAGTGAGGTTTCCAGTGTTCAAAGCAGTGCTTGTCTGTTGCCTCTGGCTGCACTGTGTACAATAAGCTGAATTGAAGTCAAGTCCTGGTGACAGATTCTAACCCTAAAACACAATGTGGACTTATAGTTCTCCTTTGACACATGTCACTCACACTTGTGTTTTTGGAGTCAGACTGTGGTTGTTTTCATAGGTACTATGATGTGCCAGCACCCGGTCCCTGACTGTGTCACCACAGAGCCTCTTTGAATCAGGTGACCCTGATGACTCTACAGGAAACGTGAATCCACAAGAGTTGAAAAGTGATGGCAAGGTAAAGACGTGCGTATGAGTTCACGTCAGTGGCTCTCTGGGTTAATTGACCCTGGGACATACACGCAACTGCTAGAAAAAGCATGTCATGGATTAAATTGTGTCCCAAAAAAATATCTTTCAACTTTGCTATGACATGATTCCTAGTATTATATGATTATCTACCAGTTTGTCATCTGATGTGATTTCCTTATGTGTTGTAAATCCCCTGGAGCTGATGTCCTGAATTTGGACTTCTAGCCTACTAGACTGGGAAAAAATAAAGTTCTCTTTGTTAAAGGCATCCACTTGTGGCATTTCTGTTACAGCAGCACTAGATGACTAAGACAAAGCACTTTTCAGAAGATAAAATATGTACTACTGAAAAGGGTGAAAATAACGTGCAGAATTGGCTTCGTAGAAATTTAAATATGATTTTTATACATTTAGATTATTTTGCTTGTGTAGTTGTTATAAAACAATCCTGAACATCTATGTGTATAATTTGTTCCTTTTTATAAAACAAATGTGAAGATTATAGGTATTTATGTTGAATATTCAGAATTACAGCATTTTATAGCTGGTATTAACATCCCCCACCTCACATGCTGGATGCATAAACTGATGTTCAGGGAGATTAGGTAATTTCCCTTCAGTCAGGGACTAATCTGGGCCAGAACGCAGGTCCTCCTGACTCTCAGTCCTTGTTCTTTCCTCTTGACTGAGCCACTCGTATGAAAAAGTTCAGGACTCATGCAAATATCATATGATGTATGTCATGTCATCTTTTCTCTGTGGTGAATGCTGGGTAGAAGTGCTTTTATTTATGAAGCTTACTCAATGGCTTAGTTTGCAATTTCACATGATCTTTGAGTGCCTTTGCATCATCTACCCAAATTCAAGCTGGCAAACTCAGGAACTTCTCCAAAGCTGGACTGTAGTGGCAGACATCTCAGGCAGTGTAACGTGTCCTGGAATGACGAAATTCTCATGATTTATACCAGGCTGCAGTGGCCTAACTGGATTCCCTACAACCTTAAATTTCATATTACCAATGTAAGACTCTGGGAAGCAGTTTAGGAAGCGAAGTAAAGATTTTAGAAACCTAAGACATTTTAGCAAGAGCTGCAGTGTTTTTATTCTCCTTCCATTTTCTACTCATAGAATGTTTTGTTGAAAATAAACCATATCCCTGTGTTTTGTTATGAGATATCAATATGCAACAATGCTGGAATGAGCTGTTACAAAGTCACCAGCCTGTGGAGCAGGCAGATCAGAGGCAGTGCAGCAGAGGGGACAAGGATCCAGAGGTGCCAAGTGGACCAAGGATCCTCTTTCCCCACTCCCACAAAAGATACAGTAAGCTTCCTTATGCACATGGACACTCTTTCTGGGAGGAGAAGCAGGGGGAGGGCCTGTGAAAACTGGAGTGGACTCTGAAAGAAAACAATGCAACCAAAAGAAACTACTTCACTCAGCCCTTATTTTTTACTATTTATTATGAGAATTTCCAAATATACAGGAAAATATAAATATCGTTTAAATCAATTTGACCTTTGGATAAACTAAATATTAAAATAACATGGTAATTGCTGGGCAGAGGGCTGTGGGGACCATAGTCTTGGGGAACATCTAGCTCAATTGGCATAACACAGTTCATAAAGAAAATGTTCTACATTCTACCTTAGCAAGTAGCGTCTGGACCTTGAAAGCTTGTGAGCAGCCATCTAAGATAATCCACTGGTCTCACCGCTTCGGCAGCAAGGGAGAATGAAGAAAACAAGTTAAAAGGGAAAGATTAGTCCAAAGGACTGATGGACCACAACTACCACGGCCTCCACCAGACTGAGTCCAGTACAAAGAGATGGTGCGGGGGGACTCCGGCAAGATGGCGGTCTAGGCAGAAAACCTCCTCAATATCATGAAAGATGAAAAGCTGGCCATCCAAGAAGCTCAACGAACCCCATATAGAAGAGACCCCAAAAGAAAA
>NW_004444137.1:156181-157607 GCF_000243295.1 Trichechus manatus latirostris | reverse complement strand
GATGGTGCCTGGCTACCACCACTGACTGCTCTGACAGGGATCACAACAGAGGGTCCCAGACAGAGCTGGAGAAAAATGTAGAACAAAATTCTAACTCATAAAAAAAGACCAGTCTTACTGGCCTGACAGAAACTGGAGAAACCCCGAGAGTATGGCCCCCGGAGACCTTTTTAGCTCAGTAATGAAGTCACTCCCGAGATTCACCGTTCAGCCAAAGATTAGACAGCCCCATGAAACAAAACGAGACTAATGGGGCACAACAGTCCAGGGACAAGGACTAGAAGGCAGGAGGGGACAGGAAAGCTGGTAATAGGGAACCCAGGGTTGAGAAGGGAAAGTGTTGACTTGTTGTGGGGTTGTTAACCATTGTCATAAAACAATACGTGTATTAACTGTTTAAAGAGAAACTATTTGTTCTGTAAACCTTCATCTAAAGTACAATAAAAAAAATAACATGGAGATTGCTTAAATCAGGAAAGGTGAGATCATTTTAAGTATCCATCTGTCTTAGCCATCTAGTGCTGCTATAACAGAAATACCACAAGTGGATGACCTCAACAAAGAGAAGTTTATTCTCTCACTGTCCAGTAGGCTACAAGTCCAAATTCAGGGTGTCAGCTCCAGGGGAAGGCTTTCTCTTCTCTGTCGGCTCTGGAAGAAGGTCTTCATAATACATCAATCTTCCTTTCTTCTGGGAGCATCTCAGCACAGGAACCTCAGGTCCAAAGGACATGCTCTGCTCCTGGCACTGCTTTCTTCATGGTGTGAGGTCCCCATGTGTCTCTGCTCGCTTCTCTCTTTTATATCTCAAAAGAGATTGGATTAAGACAGTATCTAATCTTGTAAACCTCATCAGAATAACCTCATCACAGTGATAGAATTTACAACACATAAGGAAATCACATCAGATTACACAATCATACAATACTGGGAATCATGACCCAGCCAAGTTGACAGATATTTTTGGGGGACACAGTTCAATCCATGACACTATCTATTATCTAAGAATGTCAATGGTAGAGGCTTATGAGAAAAAAAATTCTACAGGCAACCAATGTCCTTGTACTAACACTTGTGAGGGGGTGTTATGGATTGAATTGTGTTCCCAAAAAGATAAGTTGAAGTTCTAACCCCTGATACCGGTGAATTTGACCTTGTTTGGAAATAGGATCTTTCAAGATGTTATCAGCTAAGTTAACATGAGGTCATACAGGAGTAGTTGTTAGGTGCCGTCAAGTTAGTTCCAACTCATAGCAACCCTATGCATCACAGAACGAAACACTGCCTGGTCCTGCACCATGCTCACAATCGTTGTTATGCTTGAGCTCATTGTTGCAGCCACTGTGTCAGTCCATCTCTTTAAGGGTCTTCCTCTTTTTCACTAACCCTGTACTTTAGCAAGCATGATGTCCTTCTCCAGGGACTG
>NW_004444137.1:133086-155811 GCF_000243295.1 Trichechus manatus latirostris | reverse complement strand
ATCCTTGACAACTTCAATCTTTTCTCCATTTATCATGATGTTGCTTATTGGTCCAGTTGTGAGGATTTTTGTTTTCTTTATGTTAAGGTGTAATCCATACTGAAGGCTGTGGTCTTTGATCTTCACCAGTAAGTGCTTCAAGTCCTCTTCACTTTCAGCAAGCAAGGTTGTGTCATCTGCATATCAAAGGTTGTTAATGAGTCTTCCTCCAATCCTGATACCCCTTTCTTTTTAGTATAGTCCAGCTTCTCAGATTATGTCCTCAGCATACAGATTGAATAGGTATAGTAAAAAGCTGCTACCCTGAGACACACCTTTTGTGACTTTAAACCACACAATATCCTCTTTTTCTGTTAGAACAACTGCCCCTTGATCTGTGTAGGTCCTGTGTAGGGTGCATCCTAATTCAATCTGAGTGGTATCTTTATCAAAACAGAAGAGACACAGAGACAGACGGAGACACAGAGGGAAGAATGCCATGTAACAATGGGACAGAGATTGGAGTGATGGCAGCTACAAGCCAAGGAACACCAAGGATTGCTGTCCACCACAGAAGCTAGGAGAGAGGCAGGGAACAGCCTCTCCCTCAGCGCCTCCAGAAGGAAGCAGCCCTGCTGACACTTTGATTTCAGACTTCTGGCCTCTAAAACTCTGAGACAATAAACTTCTGTTGTTCTAAGCCACCTAGTTTGTCACCCCCTCCCAAACTTTCCCCCACATAGAGCTCAGTGTTTCCTTTAAGTAAATGCTAGCAAATATTTAAATATCAGCTTCATGAGGATCCAATTATTTGCCTATCAGTGTAGTCATATGTCTGTTTTGTCTGTCTTGTCCTCCACAAACCAAAAATTGTCAAGATCTGAAATAACAATTGCAGCTTAAACAACAAATGCCTATTATCTCACAGTTCTGTAGGTCACGAATCGAGGTGAGGCTGAGCTGAGTCCTCTGACTCAGTGTGTCCCTCACAGCTGCAGTGTAGGTGTCGGCCAGGGCTGCAGTCTTTTCAAGGCTCAAATGCTGTAGGATCAGCTTCTGAGCTCAATCTTGCGGCTCCCAAGGTCACTCACATAACTGTTGTTAGGTCTGAGTTCTTTGCTGGCTGTTGGCAAGAGATATCAATGCCTTCCCATGTGGGTGTCGCCACAGGGCAGCTCAACATGGTGGCTGGCTTTTTCAGAAGAAGTCAGAGAGAGAGCAAGAGAGGGAAAGCAAGATGGAGGTCACAGTCGTTTTGTAACGTAATCTCTGAAGTAAAATCTTGTCACTTCTGCTAAATTCTATTTCTTAGAAGCAATTAAATAAGTCCAGCCCACATTCAAGATGAGGGGATTACACAAGAGTGGGAATACAAAAGGGTGGGGATTTTTGGGAGCCATCTTAGAGGCTGTCTACCAGAAAAGTATTTTTGAAAGGTTTTCTAAATTCACAAAATGAGCCAGACTTCTCAATTTATTCTTCATCAAATTTCTTTAGTGAGTTTTAACATTAAACCAGCAAATGTTGAAATAACTTTAATTATTCATACATCATAATAGTAAAATTTTCTATTTGGGGAATTCAATAGAAATTTTTGATCACTCCAAATTTGGTAAATTGCTCCCTAGTTTTCCTATGGAAGTTGTTTTACATAGAAGATTTTTTTTTGAAGTCTTTTTTTTTTTTTTTTGTGCTTCAATGTATATTTAGTTAGATCTTAGAACCAATGAAAAGCATTGCTATTTTAAAGTAGTTAATAATCAGAAACTAATTTATACTGTGTCTTTGCTTCAAAAACATTTGTTTACAGTTTATTTGAACACACAGTTTTACTTTCAGATACTAATTTATGAAAGAAAAATGATTAATTTTCACAAGTTCATCTAGAATAAAATCTCATCAGTCTCCAGCATGGACCTCATACTTTATAAACCCATACAGTCCATCTGAGACAAGAAAGCCTAAAGGAGGCTCATCCTTCCACAGTAAGGAACACAGCTCTGCAAGGTGAAGATGGGGCTGACCAACAGTTTTGTAGCTTAAAAGTAGGGTTTTTTGATTCATTAAAACTCTCTAACAAAACGTTGTATTCTAGGTATTTCCACTGCAAAAGAGCCCCCGAAATCCAGGTGCTTGGCATAAGAGAGATTTCTGCCATGGTGCAGGTCGAACTCCATTTTGTATAGTGCTAACAGACCTGAAAAATAAGAAGCATATGAGCCAAGCTCCCAGTAATGGGTTAATCTACACTTCCTCAGGGGGAAAGTGGAGGAGGAGAGGCAGAACTGTAGGTGCTTTCAGAAAGTTAAATCACTCTGAGTAAGCAGGGGAAGCAGACAGTAAGATATTCTCAGAAAGACTGTTTTTGCATAAGCTGCTCCTATCTTTGAGAGATAAGTAAAACCATTTTCACAAAATGTTTATGCAGGTTAGCTCCAGGACAGGACACCTATAGATTAAGTAACGCATGACTTATAGCTACTGATGTATGACTAATGGTTACTGTTTCCCTAAATGTCTCTTATGGAAAAGCCCTTCTCATTTTCTGTACTTTGGAGTAATTTGTAGTTTTACAGATTGTTGTCCAACTGTGGTTGTAATATTCCTTCAGTAAATCTCTTTACTTTAATTTTAGCAGAAACTCCAGCTTTACCCTACAACACCACAAACAAATCTGCGTTGGAGGAAGGACGGTCAGAATGCTCGTTAGAAGTGAGACTGCAACAGTGGGCTCAAGCATACCTACAATTTGAGGATGGCGCAGAACCAGGCAAAGTTTTATTCTGTTATACATGGGATCATTATGAGTTGGATGTGACTTAATGGCATCTAACAACAACACCTTCATTCCAAAGATATACAGACAAAGCTAAAAGAGAGTTATCATGGAAGACACATCTGTTTCCTCTGCTTACACTCCAGTCACCTAAACCAACTGTGCTTCTTTTAAATGTCCTAGATCTTGGGGGAAACCTGGGCCCAGTATCAGACTTCACTCTCCACAGCTCACTTGAATCCTCTACTGACAACAGTGAGCAGTGAGTGGCAATGGCCAGCAGTGTAGGGGTAACATGCTGCACGTGAGCACATCATTGCTCTTAAGTGTCTCCTTGGTTTCTCTGAGTGTCAATTTCTTTCTCAGCAAAATAAAGTAAAAGGGTAACCTTGAATTAGTCAAAGACTACTCAGATACAACACTAAAACACACACAACAAGAAAAATTTGATAAAGTAGATTTCATCAAGCTGAAAATCTTTTGCACTTTAAAGGACGCCATTAAGAAGCAAGAAGACAAGCCACAGAATAGGAGAAAATATTTGCAAAGCATATATCTGATAAATGGCATGTATCCAGAGTACATAAAGATGTATTGCAACCTAATTATGAGAACACAGAAACACAATTTAAAAATGAGAAAAAAAAAACAGAATAAACATTTCACCAAAGAAGATACACAAATGGCCAATAAGCTCAATTATCATTAGTCATTAGGGAGATGCAAATCAACACCACAATGAGATATCACTTCAGATACACTAGGATAGCTATAATAATAATAATAATAAAACAGAAAATAGCAAGTGATGGTGAGGATGTGGAGAAATTGAAACCTTCATGCATTGCTTGTGGGACTATAGCGTGGTACAGGCACTTATGAAAGCAGATAAGCAGGTACTTAAAAAGTGAAATGTAAATTTGCCATATGACCCAGCTGTTCTACTCCTGAGTATCCAAGAGAAATGAAAAGGTGTGCTCACACAAGGACTTGAGCACAAATACTTACAGTTAGCCTTATCCATAACAGCCAAAAAGGCTGCAATATAGATGAACCTAAAAAATATTATACTAAGTAAAAAAAAAAAAAAAAAAAAAAAATGCAGAGATTGTGAAATTCCATCTGTGTGAAATGTCTGGAGCGAAAGTACATTAGTGGTTGCTTAGAGCTGGAGTGGGAGGGAAGAGTGACTGCAGATGTCATGAGGATCTGTATGGAGTGATGGAAATATTCTAAAATTGGATTGTGGTGATGACTGCATACTGAGTATTTACTAAAAACCTTTGATTGTACACTTAAAATGGGTGGATTTTATGGTATGTATAGTATAGCTCAGTACAACTGGTAAAAAAAAGTGTAGTCACAACTTTCGTGATTGCTGTAAGAGGTAGAGTTAGAGTGCCTTACGCGGTTCACAGTAGCTAGTCAATAAGCGACAGCTCTTAGTGTGACGGCTGGCTTGATTTCTAACTCTACTTAACTGACTCTGACTCCTCCTTTACTCTTATGTCAGAGACCAAATTCTGACTCATAGCGACTCTATAGGATAGAGTAGAACTGCCCCATAGGGTTTCCAAGGAGTGGCTAGTGGATTTGAAATGTTGACCTTTTGGTTAGCAGCCATAGTTCTGAACCACTTCACCACCAGGGCCCCATATATATATTATGCAGCAATAACTCATCCTTAATTCCATATCTTGTACCATTTAAATAAGAAATGATTATAAAGTATTGTATCATCCCCTACAAATAGACTTATGTCTAAGATTTAGTTAGACCTTATCAATATTTGAAATTATTTTTCTTAAATTCTAATCCATAAATAAAAGTTCAGTCATTTACATGGTTAGAATTTTTCACTTCACACTGAAACCAAGTTATTTAATATAGTATTTAATATGGTGTATAAGCTGAATCTTGTGAAGCCATTTATATTTTTTAAAAATTGGTCGTTTCCTTTAATACTGCTCTTATTAAATATTAAAAAATAATTTAGCTTACAGTCTATAATTAAAGAAACAAGCACTAAAAACAGAATAAAAGAACTGAAATTCCAATAATAGAATTTATTTTACAGGATAATTAGAAACTTTGAGAGCCAGAGATTTTAATTAAAATTTAATGTTTGCAAATTAGCTGTGAATAAATATAAAACTCTGCTGCCCTTCTACGTATAAGAAGCATATATTAAATAGTGAAAGTGAAGATCAAAATGGGAAAAACTGCTAATAATGCACATATTTTGCTTTCCGTCCTGTATTCTGAAGCGTCTCTTCCAAGCTTTATGCTTGCTTGCTTTCATTGTTAAGGGGTGATCTTCTGGTAGAGTAGGTGGAAGTAGTTATAAAACACCCACAAAACAAAATATTTGATAGCAGTTTTAACAAGAATGGATGCTAATAGGTTTACAAGTTAGAATTTTGCTTTATTGCAGGGTTACTTAACTCCTTGTTGGAGTAAGAGCAAAAGTCGTTATGTTGTACAAATTTCAGAATAGGTTCTGGTGGAGTAGAATAAAAACTAGAGGATTCCCAAGTTGCTGAAAATCTTCTGTTTTTCTTAGATACATTTCTGGATCATCTGTAATTTTATGAGGCAAGAAAACACACTACAAAAATAAAAATTAAAAAAAAAAAAGCAAGAAGAATATACATTGCATAGAGGGAGGCCATGAGCAAAATTCAGACCAATATGCATATTTAGGAATGGGGCAGAGGGTGAAGGGAGACTAGGGGGAGATGGTGTCCACGTCCAGCTGACAAGGGGAACACTGTGAGTTTAGGTTCAAAGCTCTTCTGAAAGAGGAGAAGAGGATCATAAGGTCCTCAGGACATTTGGAGATAATGACCTGTGACTACCTTTCTCCACCCACTGTGACTATTCCAAGGAACCTTCCAACGCCTGACCCAGTGATGAGACTTAATTCATCCTCTGTTCTGAGTGGTGGTGCTGTATCTTTTTCGGGGGACATCTATTTTCTTGTCTGCCCAGTTGTGGTTCGGTCAGTTCCTTTATGTGGCCTTTTGCCTTTGTTCTTTGGAAAAGAAGCTTGGGCGATGTTTCCCCTAAACCCTGAGGAGTTACTTTTGCCCTAGTTCTTTGGAGAAGCAACTTGGGGGTGGGGTGCGCTCCCTGGTTGCTTCATACCCCACAGGGTTTGTTATTTTGCCTAGGAGGTTGATTTTCATTTTCTGGGAGCCTTGGTGACACAGTGGTTAGGCACTCGGCTGCTGACCAGAAGTTCTGCAGTTCAAACCTACCAGTCGTTCTGCAGGGAAAAAAAAAGTGGGTAAGCTGTAAACCACTTGATGATTTGATGCTTTTGTCTGGTAATTAACATGTCCTGAGTTGATTGACATTTCATAGGTGATTGAGGATTGGTTAAACTCTGGTCCGGTGAAGGAGGCCCTGCCTTGTAACTGATGAGGACCGGGATATATACATGACTGAAATGCAGACGTTTTGGAGAAGCCTTCTGGTTGAGAGAGAGATGCTGGTTAAGAGCTAGGCTGGCAGAGAAGCAGAAGCACATGGGAGCTGAGGGGCCTGAAGCTGTTACACTGGCTGCGAGCTGGGCCAGTTAGCAGTGGAGAGCTGATGATAGAGACGCCTAATGGCAGAGAAGCTGTTAGCAGAGAGGATGGACGGCAGAGGGCAGCTAACAGAGCTGAACAAACTGCTGCACTGGCTGTGTGCTGGGCTGATTAGTGGTGGGTAGAGATGCCAAAGGCAAGGAAGCCGACAGTGGAGAGCTGTTGCTAGAAGAGCAGCAGCTGAGAGAGCTGAAGGAGCTGCAACATGGACCAAGGCCTGATGGCAGAGAGAGCTGTCCTGCACTGGAGAAAGAGGGGTGTGCTCCTCGGGGGAGCCTTCCAGACTTTCCTGTGTGCTTCCTGATGCTGACTCTGAGTTCTTCCTTTTACTTTCAAGTTGATCCTGATCCCAGGTTGTAGCCTGTTGCTTCCCTGATAAACCACTGTGACTATATTCTTCGAGTTCTGTGTGGCCAGTGCAATGAATTATTGAACCCAGCAGAGAAGTCAAGAGTGCTGTGAGGAGGGGAGGGTGGTGGCTGGTGTCAGGAATGGTGAAGAAATTAGATAGCAGAGGTATGTCTGACCTAACCTCAGAGGAACCAGCTCTATGTTGATCCTGATTCTTATCCCTCGTGAACTTAGGCAATTCCTGGTGCTATAAACCCAAACCCAAACTCATTGCCATTGAGTCGATTCCAACTCACAGCGACCCCATAGGACAGAGTAGAGCTGCTCCAATGGGGTTTCCAAGGAGCAGCTGGTGGATTTGAACTGCCGATCTTTTAGTTAACAGCCAAATGCTCAAACACTGTGCCACCAGGGCTGGAGAGACCTTTCCACTCCATTCATCTGCAAATTTCCTGTTCACTCTGCATCAGCTCCACCCCCTATAGCTACATGATTTCCGAAGAAAATGCTATGTTCTTACCTGACACTATCCTCTGGCCACAGATGATTCATCCAGTGATGAGCATCTGATCCAAGGTGGGATAATTGGAACCCTTCCCTAGGAATTTGGAATGGGACTAAAATGTTCCACTTCCCCACTTCCACAGGACTCATCTCCTAAACAGGAAATGGAAAGTAAGATGGCCATATGCACTGAAAGAGCAAGAAAGTCAGCTCACCCACCAAGCACACTTGCAAAAGGAAGCATAGAAAAGAGAAAATATTATTTTTTTTGTTTTAGAAAATTCCAGTTGGGTTTCTATAACTCATTGTAAAAAGATTTCTACCATGATTGCTATCTCTCATACCAAGCTTTTAGTTGTGGTAAGGAGTCCCTGATTGGTGCAGACAGTTAACATGATCGATCGGCTCTAACCAAAAGAAAGAAGGATGGTGAGACTACGTCTTACATACTTTGGACATGTTGTCAGGAGGGATCACTCCCTGGAGAAGGACATCATGCATGGGAAAGTACAGGGTCAGCAAAAAAGAGGAAGACCCTCAACAAGATGGACTGACACAGTGGCTGCAACAATAGGCTCAAGCATAACAACGATTGTGAGGATGGTGCAGGACCGGGCAGTGTTTTGTTCTGTGGTGCATAGGGTCGTTATGAGTCGGAACCAACTTAATGGCACCTAACAACAACGATGACAACCAAAAGCATGGATATTTGAGTCCACCCAGAGGCAACTGGGAAGAAAGGCCTAGCAATTTACTTCTGAAAAATCAGCCACTGAAAACACTATGCAGCACAGTTCTACTCTAACACACATGGAGTCATCATGAGTCAGAATTGACTCCATGACAAGCAGCTTTTTAGTTTTAGTAAATGTCCATTGTATCCATCCTTCTTACAGATAGAGTGTTTAAGCTCAAAACTTAAACTTCAGTACGGTGTTCTCCTCATCTAAATATTCAAGCAGATTTCTTGTTTGATGCATATAGTTTTGTTTATAGCTAGAGAGATGTTACACAGCTTCATATACTGAAGAGCAATGTTCTCAGAGAATGGTTTTTAGGCAAACACCACCCTTGCTGATGACAGATAACCAAAAAAAAAAAAAAATCATTGATCATCAATTTTTTTTTTTTTAGTTGAATGAAGTCTTGCACACTTCTCCCCTCACCAGCTTCTATTTGATATGTAAGGTGAGTAAGAAGCTTATGCTGTTTAACTATTAAGATTTTTGGATTGTTTGTTACCCTATCATAACCTAACCTATCCTGACTTGCATGAATATTTATTTAGTTTTTATAGTTTGTAGTCTTTTAATTACATGACACTGGTTTTTACAGGTATTTTCTATGAGGATAGAAAACATCTGGCTTCATATGTCTATTTTAAATAAAATTATATTTTATCACCACTCAGTTGTACAGTGTAGCTTGATTTGCTTTATTTATATACGTCTCAGGAAGAATAGTAGTGAAATTATGTTGAGATTTTCAGTAGTTACTATGTAAGCATAAGGATATTTCTTGGGAAGGGAGAGAAGAATTTGAGTGAATGAATTGTAAACTGCATTCAACTGCAAGAAACTGTAACTCAAAAAAATTAACTTTTTTTTTAACAAAAAATTCTCTTGGGGATCATAATTTTGGGGGACATATAGGTCAATTGGCATGAGAAAGTTTATTAAGAAAATGTTTTGCATCCCACGTTGGTGAGTGATGCCTGGGGTCTTAAAAGCCTGCGAGCGGCCATCTAAGATGCATCAAATGGTCCCAACCCACTTGGAGCAAAGAATGAAGAACACCAAAAACACAAGGAAAATATTAGCCCAAGAGACAAAAGGGCCACATAAACCAGAGACTCCATCAGCCTGAGACCAGAAAAAATAGATGGTGCCCTGCTACCACCAATGACCACCCTCACAGGGAACACGACAGAGAGTCCCTGATGGAGCAGGAGAAAAGTGTGGAGCAGAACTCAAATTCACATAAAAAGACCAGACTTAATGGTCTGAGGGAGACTGGAGGAACCCCTGAAACTATGACCCCCAGACTCTCTGTTAACCCAGAACTAAAATTCCCAAAGCCCACTCTTCAGACAAAGATTAGACTGGACTATAAAACAAAATAGTACTTGTGAAGAGTGTGCTTCGTAGTTCAACCAGTTACAAGAGACCAAATGTGCAGCTCCTGTCCAAAGGCAGGATGAGAAGGCGGGAAGAGACAGGAGCTGGTTGGATGGACACAAGAGATGGAAAAAGAGAGTGTGCTGTCACATTGTGGAGACTGCAACTAATGTCACATAACAATATGTGTATACATTTTTGTGTGATAAATTAACCTGAGCTGGAAACTTTCACCTAAAGTACCACATACATATATAACACACACCAAAAAAAATTCCCTAACAAATTATGGAATTATTTTGTCCCATAAAAAGCCAAACGTGGGCAGCACGTGGTGGGTGTGGTACCTCTGTGATGTGCTTCCTAACAACTCAAAACAAAACAAAGCAAACATCACTCATTTTTGCTACAATTCTCATATGTATCCTTGATCTACAATTACTGTAGATAAGGGTCCTAATGGTAGTTTCATTAAAGTGATGTGTTTTATTTCATTTGGAACTCTATCAAGTGCACATTATTTCATATCTTCTCCCAACTTCCATCACAAATAACTGCATGAGTACTTTGTTCACGAGTTAGACACTGCTTCTGTTGCTTTCATGGAAACTGGAAGGTTTACACCAAACTTCATCTTTTGGGATTTTCCCCTAGATACTGCATTGATAGCAATTCATGTTATCCAGTTAACACTTGGCTCTGGACAGGATGGTAATGGGCCGATTATAGGATAAAAGAATAGAACTCTATGAGTTTGGAAGCAGATCAGTGCATTATATAACATTCATGATAGCATTTTGATATTTACATATACATGCCTAGATACAAAGGTGAAAGACAGACAGTGAAAGGACTCGGTCCCAAATATTGCTTATATACCCTTAACCATAAATAGGACTCTTGCAACTTACCATGTATCAGAAAAAAAAAAAAGTAAAACAAAATAAAAAGTCATTAACATCAGTAACAATCAGGCCGTGCAATAAAATAAGAAGCAATTTATGGCATTGGAAAGGTTTTTAAAACCACGTAGTTGCTCTTTCATAAAATATTGAGTAATTACAGATTTTCAAAAACAGTTTCATTGAGGCTACGAGTGTTATGTTCGACATAATAATAAAGCCTAAACATAAGGTGAAAATTGGTCTGACTGACAAATATGAGGTAAAGCAAAAAGAAGGGCTCGTAGTCTGACTTCAGTGAATCGTCCAATCACAGCGCATCTTGTAACAGAAGTACTCCAATCACAATGCATCCTATAACAGGAGTGGAATAACATTCTCGTCATCAAAGGCCTCAACAGAAAGACTAACAGTGAAAAATTAGGGTTTATATATCCATGAAAATAGATGAAGAGGCAACAGAATGGTGGGATGAGCTGGAGTCTGGGAAGTAATAGTAAATGAGGTGTAAAAGAATGCATGGACTTGCCGCTAAGATTTGTGGGAAAATCATAGAAACCCCTCAGAGACCATAAGCCCTGAAGTGTAAAACTAAATCGATGCATCCAATGCACCAAAACAGATTGTGAAGTTATCGCTTCAGAAGTCAGCCAAATAAACAAGAAAATAGTGGGAGCATAATTCGACAGAAAATCTAATTTACTTGAGAGAAAAGGAGGGTCAGTTAAAAATCATCGTGTGAATACCATGACTTTAAAACGAGCCAAACTCAGAAAATTTCATCAGACGGAAAGTGCACTCATACTATCCTGTATGGGCGATCTCTGGAAAAGGATTTTTTTATGTATTTTTTTTTTTTTAAAGCTTTCCTGATGTATAATTGACATAAGATAAACTACTTGTATTTAAAGTATACAATTTTGTACGTCTTGGCATATGTCCACGCTCGTGAAACCATGATCACAAATCACAACAATGAACGTGTTCTTCATCCCTAGGAGTGCATCCGTGTCTCTTTTCAATCCCTCCCGCCGCTCCCTGTCCTCCATATCCTCGTCAATACTTGGTATGGTCAGATTTTTTAAATTTTGGCCATTCTAATAGGACCCAGATTTGATTCATGTTCAATACATCTAATGCATAACCATCATCCATCCGTCACTGGAGGCTGGCGTACTGCTATGTTGCCAAACATGTTTGAGGGAGCTTCTAGACTAAACTGGATCAGAAAGAAAGGCTTAGCAATCTACCGCTGAAAATCAGCCACTGAGAATCCTGTGGATCACACAGGTTCGATCCACAACCGATCACAGGGATGGCGCAGGACTGGGCAGAATTTCATTCCATTGTGCATAAGGGTCGCCATGAGTTGGGGGCCAACTCCATGGCAACTAACAATAAGACTAGGTTTGTAATGGTATCTCATTATGATTTTATTTTGCATTTTTCTAGTGACTAATGATTTTGAGCATCTTTTCACGGGCTTATTGTTACGCATTTATCTTTTTAGGTGAAGTGTTTGTTCAAACAGTTCACCCACTTTTAAAAATGTGGTTGTTTATTTTCTTAGTATTGAGTTTTGAGAGTGGTTTATGTATTCTCAATACAAGTCTGCTATCGGATATAGGAATTACAAAGAAGGTGAGCCCTTGAGTGCCCCAGCTTACAGCCTGGAGAGGGTTTCCAGGCTGCAACACAGGAAGGGGAACCCAGCAGAGCTCAGGGGTCCCACAGAGTGGAGGAGACAGAGCTATGAGTCCAAGGGAACCAAGGCAGATGGAGTTTGCAGGACGGACTCCAGCCTCATTTCTCAGGACTGTCTCTCTCAAACTGAACTCCGACAACACCCAGATTCTTGTCATTCCCTCAGTCCAGCCACAGATGCATCACACCATCACACCTTTTCGCCACTGTGTTGCTAGTCCCTCTACCTTGATTGTCCCAGACCAGACTTCAGCTGAATTTCCACACATCCTTTAACATTCGACTCCAGTGTTAGCTCCTCTACAAGGTATTGTCTTTGCTGAGCTGTTTTCATTCTTTAAACCCAGGCTGTGTCCAGAGCCCCTCTTTAGCCCCGCACGGTATTCTGGATGTATTTCTTTTTCTGAACTTAGAAGCCTTAAATTTTTGTTTTTGGGTATGGAAAATTTGGCAAAGGATATTGGTGATGGCCGCACACCATGATTGATGTAATTGATCTCGCTGAATAGTATATGTGAGAAATGTGGAATTGGCAAATGTTGTGTTATCTATATTTTTACAACAATTTAAAAAAAGCATACTGCTTTATGACCATCTGTTTATGCGTCTGCAACAGCCCACAAAGCCCGGGGCTCCATCTCATTCATCTTTACATGCGCAAGACCCAAGATGGTGCTTGGTTGATGCCTAACTGATTCCATAAATAAGGAAGGAAACAGGGATGAATATGTAAATGAATAGAAAGTGTGTGGTTCATCAGTAATACCAATGCATTCGGGTCTAAAACTGCTCTTTCCAGCTTTGGCGCAGTAAACTTATCAGGATGGAAAAATTGGGTTGGAAAACAAAGAGTGGAACTGTAGGAACTCAGGACTCATGTTCTGTTAATGTGAAAGGCACATTGTCAGAGATTTTTAGATGGATACTCTTTCCATCATTTAAAGTACTCTTATATTTGGAAGGAAGTGTTCCAATTATGCTTCCTTTTTTAAATTTTATTATGGATAGAATATATATATGTACATATATATATATACACACACACACATATATATGTACATATATATATAACAAAATATTCGCCATTTTAACCATTTTTAAGTGTACAATTCAGGGACCTTAATTATATTCACCATGTTGTGCTACCATCATCGCTATTTCTTAAAGTTTTTCATCACACCAAACAGAAACTCAGTACCCTTTAAACAATAACTTCCCATGCCGTCTTTCTCCTTGCGCCTGGTAGCACAAATCAATATTTGTCTCTATGCATTTGCCTATTCTAGATATTTCATAAAAACCAAAAAACAGTTGTCGTCGAGTCGATTCTGACTCTTGGCGACCCCAAGTGTGTCAGAGTAGAACTGTGTTCCAAAGTGTTTTCACTGGCTGATTTTTTGGAAGTAGATTGCCAGGCCTTTCTTCTGAGGTGTCTCTAGGGAGGCTTGAATCTCCAACCTTTTGGTTAGCAACGAAGCGCATTAACCGTTTACACTACCCGGGGACTCCAAATATTTCATGTAAGTGGGATTACACAGTATTTGTTCTTTTGTGACTTACTTATTACAATTAGCATAATGTTTTCAAGGTCCATCCATGTTATCACACATATCAGAACTTCACTTCTCTTTATGGCTGAATCATATTCCATTGTATGTAGATACCACATTGTGTTTATCTATTCATCTGTTGATGGATGCTTGGGCTGTTTCCACATTTTGGCTATTGTGAATAATGTTGCAATCAGAACTGATGTACATGTATCTAAGTCCCTACTTTCAATTCTTTTGGGTATATACCTAGTAGTAGAATTCCTGGGTCATATGGTAATCCTAAGTTTAAGTTTTTGAGGAACCGACAAACTGTTCTCCACAGTGGCTATGCCATTTTACAGTCTGACCAGCAATGCAAGAGGGTTCTAATTTATCCATATCTTCATCAAATGAATCATGTTTTTTGATATAGGTCCTCAAGACTTCTAAAATCTGTAGTTTTGATAAAGCCTTTTTTTTTTCCTATTGTTATGTAAAAGCATGCATTTACATCAGACAATGTCACCAACTGGACTACTATTAAAAGCAGTTTTTGAAGTCCATCCAAGTTTTGTGCCTGAGGAACCTGAGTGAGCTAGGCTTTTCTTCGGTATACCCTCATCTTGATATCGTTTCCAATTCTTAGGCTCCAGCTACTTCAGGTCATTCAAATTAAGGAATCACTGATTGTATTTGTCAGCCTAAGCAAACTGCTATAACAGACAACCCCATATTTCTCTCTCACACTGTAGTCCAATATGGTTCGTACCACCACCCAGCTTAAGAAATAAAATTTTCCCAGAACCTTCGAGGCTCCTGGGAGCCTCTCTTTCCCAAAATATTACAACCCTTCCCCCTTGGAAATTTATCACCATTCTAAATTTTGTGTGTTTTTTTTTTTTAAATATATATATATCATGATATTTAAATTTTTGTGGCTTATAATATATTTACTACCAGGCAGGAGTAGTCATTCTTTATTGCTCTTCTTTTTCAGAGTTTTACTAAATATTTTTGTTTATTCTTCCATGTAAACTTTGGAATTGGCTTGGCTAGTACAACTCACCAGCCATCCAAGCAAAAATGGAAAACCGTATCGGTATTTTGAGATCCCATTAGATGTATGAATTGACCTAAAACCAGTTGCCATTGTGTCAATTCCTACACATAGTGACTCAGTAGGTATCAGAGTATAACTGCTCCACAGGGTTTCAAAAGTTGACTTTTCAGTAGTAGGTTGCCAGACATTTCTTTTGAGATGTCTCTGGGTGGATTGGAACCCCAGCCTTTCAGTTAGCAGCCGAGCACATCAACCATTTGCACCACCCAGAGACTCGTAAATTAACTTAAGGATAACTGACATACTAAATGATTTTGAGTCTGTCTACTTAAAACCAATTGTTTAGGATGTCTATCAAATTTTCTTCAGGTGGGTTTTGTAAATTACTTAAAATTTTTGTTACTTTTTAAATTTTTTTTTGTTGATGTTATACAAATGGAATAGTTTCTTCCACGTAACTTCTCAAGGGTTGCTGACTGCAGTTATATCTTTTTATAGTGCAATTCAGTCTGGAAATAGAATTCTGCAAAACAGGCAAGAATGACAATTATAAATGCAGTTTGGATATGTAAAGATATTTTATTTTCTTCTGCAACTCAGCTTAGGTCAGTATGGACTATTAATCCATAGCTTCTTATCTAGAAATTCATTCAAGAGTATATGCCTCTAGGATACAGTTGTAGTGTGGCTCTGTTGGTAATTACAGAATTGCAAGACTGCTTATCTCCCTTCAGCCATCTTATCTTATCTTTCGAAAAAATCCATGCTTCTCCAAAAGAGGAGTTGTATCTGTCAGTGTGGGGGCTGTGTAGTAACTCTGCAATAGATTGTTCCCAAGAACCACACCATTCTTTTTTTTTTTTTTTAATATGTAATCAATATAAAGATTCTATTGTGCTTTAAGGGAAGGTTTACAGTTCAAGTCAGTTTCTCATACAAAAATTTATACACACATTGTTATGTGACCCTAGTTGCTGTGACAGCAAACTCCTCCTTTCCACCCTGGATTTCCCGTGTCCATTCAGCCAGCTCCTGTCCCTTTCTGCCTTCTCATCCCGCCTCCAGACAGGAGCTGCCCATTTAGTCTCATGTATCTACTTGAGCTAAGAAGCACACTCTTCACGAGTATCAGTTTATGCCTTATAATCCGGTCTAATCTTTGTCTCAAGAGTTGTCCTTGGGCATGGTTTTAGTTCTGGGTTAACAGAGAATCTGGGGGCCATGTCTGCTAGGGTTCCTCCAGTCTCAATCAAACCATTAAGTCTTGTCTTTTTACTAGAATTTGAGCTCTGCACCCCACTTTTCTCCTGCTCCATCAGGGACTCTTCGTTGTGTTCCCTGTCAGGGCGGTCATTGGTGGTACCCAGGTACCACCTAGCTCTTCTGGTCTCAGGCTGATGAAGTCTCTGGTGTATGTGGCCCTTTCTGTCTGTTGGGCTAATGTTTTCCTTGTGTCTTTGGTGTTCTTCATTCTCCTTTACTCCAGATGGGTTGGGACCAATTGATGCATCTTAGATGGCTGCTCGCTAGCTTTTGTGACTCCAGAGACCACTCACCAAAGTGGGAAGCAGAACATTTTCTTAATAAACTTTCTTATGCCAATTGACCTAGATGTTCCCCGAAACCATGGTCCCTAGACCCCAGTACCTGCTACTCTGTCCCTTGCAGTGTTTGGTTGTATTCAGGAAACTTCATAGCTTTGGTTTAGTCCAGTTGTGCTGACTTCCCCTGTAGTGTGTGCTGTCCTTCCTTTCACCTAAGATAATTCTTGTCTACTGTCTAGTTAGTGAATATCCCTCACCCTCCCTCCCCACCCTCATAACCATCAAAGAATGTCTTCTTCTGTATTTAAACCTTTTCTTGAGTTCTTATAATAGTGGTATTATACAATATTTGTCCTTTTGTGACTAATTTTACTCAGCATAATGCCTTTCAGATTCATCCATGTTATGAGATGTTTCATGGATTCATCATTGTTCTTTATCATTGTGTAGTATTTAGTTGTGTGACTATACCATAATTTGTTTACCCATTCATCCATTGATGGGCACCTAAGTTGTTTCCATCTTTTTGCTATTGTGAACAGTGCTGCAATGAACATGGGTGTGCATATATCTATTCTTTTGATGGCTCCAAGAACCACAAAATTCTTGAGACTTAATTTGCTAAAATGACAGATGGAAGGGTAGTATCTCTGTCAAATTTTGGTTGCTGGTGGAAGAGGCAAGGTTAAAACTATAATGTTCACTGTGTGTAGGGGTGTGTGGGGCTCTTTAAAAAACGGTTTATTGTGACATAATTCACATAAGAAAGAAAGGTACGGCTGTCTACTTCTGAAAAATTAGCCATTGATAACCCGATGGAGTACAGTTCTGACACATATGGAGTTGTTATGAGTCAGAATCAACTCGATGGCAACTGGTTAAAATTCACACATTTAAGCTATACAGTTAATATTTCTTACTATATTAACAGAGTGTACAACCAGCACAACAATCTAATTTTAGCAAATTTTCATTACTTCCCCACAAAACCCCATACCCACTAGCAGCTACTCCACATCTGCCACACCCTACCTCATCCCGACCCTTGATAATATCATTCTATTTTCTACATTTGCCTGTTCTGGAAATTTGCTATAAATGAAATCACATAATATGTATAATATGTGGTCTCTTTTGACTGGTTTCACACACTTAGGTGTGAGGAGGAGGCCGGTAGAGATGACTGAGCCATTGCTGGGTCAGAATCAGCCTGGGCAATCCTCGATTTTTCTGAAGGAGGAATTGGAAGGCTTCACCTGTCGGTTCAACATTTGTCAAGCAGACTCACAATCTCCTGATTACAATAATGTGCTGTGACTGACACCAACTTGGTGGTCTCCCCTTCAATGGGCAACTGAATCAGGGGACCAGCCTCAGCTGAGCTAGGCCCCAGGGGTCAGTGGCTAGAAGTGGCCAGGAGTAGCCGTCCCAAGGGAAACCCCGGGCCATAAGAATCAGGGACGTGGGCATCTGGTTCCCCTGTGTCCTTCACAGCCCATTGATGTGTTCAATGCACAGGCTTCCTTTCAATACACAAGTCTGCCCTTGACCCAGACACTCAAGGAGGGGAAGACTGTGATGGGTGGCCTCCCTGAGCCCCCTTGTGGGGACCACTAGAAAAAACTGCAGTCATTACTTCTCATGTTCCAAATGCTGTCAGTTGAGGTTTTGATGTTGTTGACCACGAATGTGCCAAATGTAGAAAATGTTGCTAAACATGGTAAAGAAATGAACTTCAGACTTTTTAATAGTAAGCATAACTCAAAACAATCTAGTTTATGAGTGGTGGTATTTCAAATGACTTCTATTTCCTCCTACACCTATTTTATGTTTTCCAAAATTTTCATAAGCATACAGTACTTTTGTAACTAGGAAAAGTTAGCTTTTTAAATAAGTAGACAAGGAAGTCCTACATAACTTCAGATTTCCTGGGTCATAACATACGTTTCTTTTGGGTGTATAATTGTCATTTCCGTGTGGGTGGTGGCACAAGCTATATTTCTAAGACCTGATTTTCCCCCACTGGGTCAAAGAGAAAATAAAATTCCATCTGGGCAGCCAGGAGTCCTGGGAATTCCTCTCCTTTGTAGGAGCCCGTGCTGCACAGAAGGCCATATTTATGACATCACCACCTTGATGACTAATATTTGTGCAGTGCTTGTGTTTAGCAAGTGCTTTTCGGTGACAAACCCGTATCAGCATCAGCCTGGCCCAGCACTCATTCTGCCAAGGGCACTACTGGCATGGCAAGTGCAATCAGGACCCCACAATCTGGACCACAATTCCAAATGACCTGTCCCTCCTTCAGTTATTAATTCCTAACCAATTTGTTTGGAATTTGCTTGACTACCAAGCACTCATTCCACTCCTTCTCCCTCAGCTTCCTCTGAATCAGTAGTCCGATGGTGGGAAGATTTGCTAATCTCCTAACCTACTAGCAAAAAGAGAACCTGCCAAAAGACAGGGGTAAGGATCGCACAACATGAGGGGTGTAATCAGTGTTGTTGAATGATGCATGTAAAAACGGGTGAATTGGTGAATATTTTGTTGTGTATATTTTCACCACAACAAAGAGAGAGAGAACATGCCAGGTTAGATCCATGCGACAAAGTTCCCACGTAGGGCTGTGTAGATGTATGTTCCAAGGATTGCAGCATTTCACTGTTAATAGCCCCAGACTCTGTTGTCTAAGATGCAGTAATAAGTGAACTGTGGAACCAGAGCTTGAATCCCATCTTCTGACTCCAGATCCCATTTGATAGGATAGGGTCGCTATGAGTCGGAATCGACTTGACAGCGTACAACAACCTGATAAATGTTTGTGTCCTGACTCAAATATGTTTTATTCATCTGTAGGAGTTAAAAAAACAAACAAAAAAAACTACACCCATTACCATCGAGTTGATTCCGACTCGTAGCGACCCCATAGGACAGAGTAGAACTGCCCCAGGGAGTTTCCAAGGAGCACTTGGTGGATTCGAACTGCCAACCTTTTGGTTAGCAGCTGTAGCTCTTAACCACTGCACCACCAGGGTTTCCTCTGTAGGAATAGACTGAATAAAATTGCTGTTGTTCATGGGGCTTTATTATCACCTAGCAACATGCAGGTCAAAGGCATTACTGAGTGAGGGATAACTGGAAGTCAAGTGATGTCGGTATTGTATGAAGAATATAAAGATGGAAAGAAATTACTCTGTATTGATTGCACCTTGGTGAGACACAGCCTGCTTCTCCTTCTCAAATCTCAGTCGTATGTTTGCTGTCGCTGAAACGACTCCGCTTCCTTAACGCCCTACTGCTCGCTAGATTTGTTCTAACCGGGGAGCTCTTCCAGTACCTCGCAGGCAGAACGCCCGCCTGCTGCAGTTTTAAATAACGTACACACTCGTGGTTTTCTCTTCCCGTTTGTGAACAATTTTATGGTATTTCTTACAGTAAGTATAAAGACTAGTAATTTTTTTAATCTTCAGAGCATAACTATGTCATTGCGGAGTTTACAGTAAGATGTAGGTATTATCGATCCTGATTTCTGGTATTTATGATATGTGCCTTTGAACTAGCTGTAGTTTACTAATCCATGTATAGAATACATAAAGTAGATAAACTATTTCTGACCCAGATCATTTTCTCTAGCACTTAAACAGAGATAGTTTTAGTTACGAGTGGCTTATATTATACCATTAATACTGTTTCTCCTCACTCTGGTGATCTTATTTCTAATTCTTCAGCTGATTGAGAGAATATTTTATGCTATTTTCAAAATACATTAATAAATGACTGTTAATCACTTTTTCCATCAACCACTGTTCTCTGTTAATCGAGACTTCTGAATAAGTATGGTATGGTGTAAACTTGGATACTGAGTAAACATTCAATAAATATTTGTTGTATGGATGAATGAGCTGCTTAATGATTCTGAGGCACTACAGTGCCTTCTGAATAATCAATTTTTTTAAATTATTTTCTTTATATTTCAATATTGCTTGCAGTCTATCTTTATTTATAGCTATATACATAAATATAACAGACTGTACTAAATATTTACTTTTGCAAGCTATTATCCACCGTGCATTGAACTTACACCAGTAACATAATACAAACATGTTGTTGTTGTTAGGTGATGTCGAGTCTATTCCAGTTTATAGTGGCCCTTTGTACAACAGAATGAAACACTGCCCAGTCCTGCACCATCCTCACAATAGTTGCTATGCTTGAGCCCAACAGTGCAAACACTGTGTGAATGTATCTCCTTGAGGGTCTTCCTCTCTTTGGCTGACTCTCTACTTTACCAAGCATGATGTCCTTCTCCAGCAACTGGTCTCGCCATCCTGGCTTATAAAGAGCATTCTCGCTGTACTTCTTCCGAGACACATTTGTTCATTCTTCTGGAGGATGATAGTATATTCAAGATTCTTCACCAACACCATAATTCAAAGCCATCAATTCTTCTTTGTTCTTCCTTATTCATTGTCCAACTTTCCCATGTATATCAGGCGAATGAAAACAGTATGGCTTGAGTCAGGCGCACCTTAGTCCTCAAAGTGACATCTTTGCTTTTTAACACTTTAAAAAGGTCTTTTGCAGCAGATTTGCCCAATGCAGTACGTCGTTTGATTTCTTGACTACTGCTTCCATGGGCATTGATTGTGGATCCAGGTAAAATGAATCCTTGACAACTTCAGTGTATGTTACTTGCTGTTCCAGTTGTGAGGATTTTTGTTTTCTTTATGTTGAGGCGTACTCCCTACTGAAGCTGTGGTCTTTGATCTTCATCAGTAAGTGCCTCAAGTCCTCTTGGCTTTCAGAAAGCAAGGATGTGTAATCTGCATAATGCAAGTTATTACTGAGTCTTTCTCCAATCCTGATGCTGCGTTCTTCTTCACATAATCCAGCTTCTGGGATTGATTGCTCAGCATACGGATTGAATACGTATAGTGAAAGGATACAACCCTGACGCACACCTTTCCTGATTTTAAACCACACAGTATCCCCTCGTTCTGTTCTGCCTCCTGGTCTATGTACGGGTTCCTCATGAGCACAATGAAGTGTTCTGAAATTCTCATTCTTCACAATGTTATCAGTAATGTGTTATGATCCACACAGTCCAATGCCTTCAGTGAAACACATAGTCAGTAAAACATGGGAAACCTTTGTTCACAAGTCATAAGAAACCCATATTAATAATTTACTCATAAAACCTGTAGACTCTCAGGCTGAAAAGCTGCTAAGGAATCAGTGTGACAGTGGCCTTGGAAACCAAGTCTAGGAGGAGTCAGTCGTGATTCTCTCAAACTTTTTCTCTTCCCTGTGCCCAGGATGAGGTCTCTGGGTAATACAAATTGTTTGCACTCATCTACTAACTGAAAGGTTGGTGGTTCAAATCCAGCCAGAGGTACCTCAAAAGAAAGGTCTGGCAATCTACAACAGTAGGATTACAGCCATTGGAAACTCTGTGGAGTGCAGACCTACTCTGATAAACTTGAGGTGATCATGAGTCAGAATCGACTAGGTAGCAACTTTTTTTTTTTTTTTTTAATGTCAAGGATGGAAGTGTCGCAGTCTACCAGACATATGAGAGGTCAAGTCAGTGAACCAAAACAGAAAGTAACTCATTTAAAGCCTTCACATTTAAACAAACAACAATCAAAAATAGAAATAACTTCAGAAGCACTTGAGAAGAATGAGAGGGAATTTCTTTCATCTGTTTTTAAAGAATGAGTGGCTAATAATCATAAGGAAAATGAGGAACACTTCATATTGTAATGCAAAGACAGGCTTCAAGCTTTGATTAAAAAATGAGCCCTTATTGAAAATATTAGCAAGGGACACCTGCTCCAGGGTGAGGGTGAAATACAGCAGGTCACGACAGACAAAGCTCCCAGTAACAACTGCTATAAAAAGTGGAATAAGTTGTTAAAAAAAAATACATGTTTAGAGGCATCAGAGAGTCATGGGAGCAACAGTATTCGATGCACTAAAATTGCAGAGAGGGGAAAACTTTTATGAGGAGAATAGATGATAGGCGGTTGTTTTTTTTTAATTTTTTTATCGTACTTTAGATGAAGGTTTATGGAACAAATAGTTTCTCATTAAACAGTCAGTACACGTATTGTTTTATGACATTAGTTAACAACCCCCAACATGTCAACATTCTCCCTTCTTGACCTTGGAGGACTTTTTTTTTGTGAAAATTTACACAGCCAAAGATACACCATTTCAAAAATTTTTACATGATTCAGTGACATCGATTGCATTCTTCCAGTTGTGCTGCTATTCTCACTATCCTATTCCAAATTATTCCATCACCATTATCTTCAACTCACTGCCCCCTCGGCTTCGTATCAAACCTTTTGAGTTGCTGTTGTCAATTTGATCTCACATAGATAATTCTTTTTTTTTTTTTTGTGTGTGTGTGTGTGTGTGTGTGTGTGTGTGTGCTTTAGAAGGAGGTTTACAGAACAGTTTCTCATTAAAAAGTTAGTACACATATTGCTCTATGACAATGGTTAACAACCCCACGACATGGCTACATTATTCCTTTTCAACCTTCGGTTCCCTATCACCAGCTTTCCTGTCCCTTCCTGCCTTCTAGTCCTTGTCCCTGGACTGCTATGCCTCATTAGTCCCGTTTTGTTTTATGGGGCTGTCCAGTCCCCGGCTGAA
>NW_004444137.1:76455-132986 GCF_000243295.1 Trichechus manatus latirostris | reverse complement strand
TGGTAGCTGGGCACCATCTAGCTGTACTGGACTCAGTCTGGTGGAGGCCTTGGTAGCTGTGGTCCATTAGTCCTTTGGACTAATCTTGTCCTTGTTTCTTGTTCTCTTCATTCTCCCGTGCTCTTGAAGGGATGAGACCAATGGAGTATCTTAGATGGCTTCTCACAGGCTTTTAAGACCCCAGACATTACTCACCAAGGTAGAATGCAGAACATTGTCTTTATAAACTGTGTTATGTCAATTGAGCTAGATGTTCCCTGAGACCATGGTCCCCACAGCCCTCCGGATAGGCTGTTTTTTGCCTGCAGTCAGGATTTGGCCAAGCAAGGAATTCCTGTTGAAGAAAAGAGAAACTAATAGAGATTTTAGTAGTCACAAGAAGATACTGGAATCACAAAACTGGGGACTCCCATGGGTCTCAAACATATGACTATTTTCTCCAGAAGACATTTGCTGATTTCTGCATGAGAGACTAAAGACCTATGCCCAAAACTTCTGAAGGGCAGAGTAAAAGTTCCACTAGCCTCACATTCCTTAGAAACCAAAATTTCCCCAGATGAAGGTGAAGAGGGCCTGAAAATAAAATAGATCCAAGAAGTAAGTTCTAGAGAAAGTGGTGAATTGACAACTAAGGAACTACAGCTTCTTTTTTCCTAAACATATTTTATACTTCTGTCAAAAGTTCTCTGCTGAAGGCCAAAGAAATTAGAATAGATTTTTGCATTTGCATGGGAATGGAATGACAAAATTAAAGACCTCGGGGGTTTAATGCGCTGTCAGTCTCCTGGTCAAAAGAGTGGTCAATTTTTTAAAAAACTGTTATGTGTTTTCAGTGAAAGTTTACACAGCAAGTTAGGTTCTCATTTGATGAGGTCCACACAAAGTTATATTTTCACAGTGTGTCCACATCCTCTTTAATTGTGTTCTGGTTGTTCCATTTTCAGTACTGCAGTGCCCCAATATCTTCTTATCTTTGCTTTACAGTAAATATTGACCCTTTTGTTTCATACAGAAGGTTTTTAGTAGAGCATCATTCAACTGGGTAGTATCCTTTTTCTGTGTGCCACTCTGCTATTTTGCTAACAAGTGATCTCGGGGGATAGTTTCGGTTCAAGGTTTAAAGAGTGTCTCAAGGCGATAGTCTCAAGGAGTCCTCTGGTCTCAACTGCTCCAGTTAGTCTGGCTTTTTTAAAGAATTTGAGTTTTGTTCTACATTTTTCTTCCATTCTCTCCAGGACCATCTATTATGACCACCGTCAGAATGGTCAGTGATGGTAGCTGGTCACCATCTAGTTCTTCTGGTCTCAGGGTAGATGAGGCTGTGGCTTATGTAGGCTATCAGCCTTGTAGTTTTGTTTCTTCTCTGAGAGTTTGGTCACCTTTTACTCTTTTGTTCCTGACAAGTAGAGACCAATAGTTGAATCTTAGATGACCATTCACAAGCTTTTAAGACCCCAGGTGCTACTCACTTCACCAGGATGCAGAACGTGATCTTTGTGAACTGTGTTATACCGATTGACTGAGTTGTCCCATGAGACTATGGTCCTAAGCTTTCACACCTAGAAAACCAATCTCAGAAGGTGTTTATGTCTGAGGAGTATCTGTAGTTATGTCTTCAATGAATATACGTGACTGTACACACATATCTGTATTTACACCTACGTATTAATACTTCTATTTGTTCTCATATGTGTCTATACCTGCAGACCCCAAAAGGATGAAAGAGCTAGGAATATACCTAACTAGAGATGTAAAAGACTTATACATGGAAACTATAAAACAAACTACAACAAATTAAAAGAGACCTACACAAATGGAAGAACATTCCATGCTCATGGATTGGAAGACTTCACATTGTGAAAATATCAATACTACCCAAAACGATCTGTAGATATAATGCAATCCCCTTCCAAATTCCAACATCATTCTTTACTGAAATGGAAAAAATAATCACCAACTTTATGTAGAAAGAAAAGATACCCTAAATAGCCAAAGCAACGTTGAAAAAGAACAAAGTAGGAGGCCTCACACTTCCTGATTTTAAAATTTACTATATAGCCACAGTAATCAAAGCAGCCCAGTAATGGTTCAATAATAGACACATAGACCAATGGAATAGAATTGAGAATCCGGAAATAAATTCATCCATCTACAGGCAGCTGATTTTCAACAAAAGGTCAAAGTTCATTCAATGGGGAAGAAGCAGTCTCTTTAATAAATGGTACTGGCAAAACTGGATATCCATTCACAGAAAAAAGAAACAAGATCCATACTCACACCATACACAAAAACTAAAGATAAAATAGATCACTGACCTAAATGTCAAAGCTAAAACTATAAAGTTTCTGAAAGACAACATAGGGACAAAACTATGGGACCTAATTTTCTTTAGAAATAGATTATCAAACACAATTACAAATGCACGCACAACATAAGACAACTTAGATAACTTGGACCTCCTAAAAATTAAATATTTATGCTCATCAAAAGATATTATCAAAAAGTAAAAAGAGAACCTACAGGCTGGAAAATAAATCTTTGGGAATGACGTATCTGATAAGGGTCTAATCTCTAAAATACATAGAAAACTTCAACAACAAAAACACAAAGAACTCAATTAAAAAATGGGCAAAGGACATGAACAGGTACTTCTACCAAAGACAACATCCAAGCAGCCAGCGAACCCATGAAAAGATGCTCACAATCATTAGCCATTAGAGAAATGCAAATCTCACAATGAGATACCATCTCACCCCTGCAAAAAATGGCATGGATCAAAAAAAAAAAAAAAACAAACAAACAGAAAACAACAAATGCCTGCTAAGTTGGAACACTTTTCCACTGCTGGTGGAATTGTAAAATGGTACAACCACTACTGAAAATGGCATGGCACTTCCTCAAAAAGCTAGAAATAGAAATACCTTATGAGCTAGCAATTCCCCTTCTAGGTATATACCCTAGAAATCCAACAGCAGTGACACAAATAGGCATATGTACACTTAAGTTCGCTGAAGCATTATTCACAACAGCAAAAAGATGGAAACAACTGAAGTGCCCATCAACAAGTAAATGGATAAGCAAATTGTGGTACGTACGTACAATGGAATACTATGAAGCCATAAAGAATAACAATGAGTCCTTGAAACATGTAACATGGATGAATCTGGAGGACCTTATGCGGAGTGAAATAAGTCAAACACAAATGGACAGATATTGTATGATCTCACTTTCGTAAGAAGACAAGAACAGATATATGTACACAGACCAATGCTCACTGGTGGCTACAAGGAATGGGAGGTAGGGGAGGGGGAGGCACTGTCAATAAGGTAGACACTTTTTAGTTTTGGTAGTGGGAGAGGTAGCATCGAATATAGGTGAAGTGCACACAGCTTGACCAAGGTAAATGATGTCACTGTGAAGTTCCCAAGAGAAAAGGATGTCTTTGGTGGAGGATAAGACAGATATAATTCGGAAATACCAACAACCAAAACAAAACAAAATAAAAAATGTATGTGGTTACACAAATATGTATATAGGCATATATGAGTATGAATATGTGAGTACATATGTATGCACAGATGGAAGTATTTATAGGCATATATACATACAGGTATGTGTGTGCATGTATATCCATATACATAAGAAACCACATAGGGGACAAGGTATGGATACTTATCTTGTGAGATTGGTTTTCTGGGTTTGAAGACTTAAGACCATAACAACTCTGTTAATTGGCATAATATAGTTCATAAAATGTATGTTCTACATCCCAATGTGGCGAGCAGCATCTGGGGTCTTAAAAGCTTGCAAGGGGCCATCTAAAATACAACTGTCAGTCTTACTCATTTGGAGCAAAAGAGAAAAAATGGTAACCAAAGACTTAGAGAAAAAAATAGTCTACAGGACTAACAGTCTACATGAACCACAGCCTCATATACCTTGAGACCAGAAAAACAAGATGGTGCCCGGCTACCACTACTGACCCTTCTGATCCGGGCCACAACTGCTGGATCCTGATAGAATGGGATGGAACAGAACTCAAATTCTTGAAAAGTCCAGACTCACTGGACTGGTTGAGACCGGAGGACTCCTTGAGACTATTGCCCTGAGATATTCTTTAAACCTTAAACTGAAATTATCCGTTGAGGTCACCTTTTAGCTAAATAAAAGATTGGCTCATAAAATAAAGAATATCATCCATGAGTACTGTATTTTTATGCAAATAATGCACTCCTTTTGTGTTTTTGTGCTGGCCGTGCCCTCCCCCCAACAAGGTATTTTCATAGGTGCCACTGTGCCAGTTTTTTTTTTGTTTGCTTTTTTTACGTGTTGCTGTGAAGAAAAATTAGCATAGCATGCTTGTGAGGATGCCTTGCAGGGGGGAAGGTGTGGCTGGTAAACAAACACAGAAGGCACACGTTAATTTCGTAAAAATATGGTAATGAGCTCCTTTAAAAAATATTTATATGAGAGCAAATGGTCAAAAATTACTCTAAAGCAAAGATGAAAAGGTAAGGGGGTAGGGAAACTAGAGTCCTGGAAATGGTACAACCAGAATGGAATAAATGAGAAAGATGACACGTTGTGAAACATGTAACCAATATCACTGAATAATTTGAGCAGAAATTGTTAAGTGGGAACCTAATTTGCTGTTTAAACTTCACTTTTATCTTAAACAAGAAAATATTATTTAAAAAAAACAGAAAAAAGGACTAGAAAATATTATTTTGATGACAATATTTTTAATGAAAGTCTCTATAATTTTTATTAAACTTTTATATTCCTGTAATCTAATGTGAAAAATAGGAACTTTCATTGCCTTGGAGGTGATTCTGACTCATAGAGACCCTGTAGTACAGAGTAGAACTGCCCCTAGGGTTTCCAAGGAGCTACTGGTGGATTCAAACTGCCAACATTTTGGTTAGCAGCTGAGCTGTTAACCACTGTGCCACCAGGGCTCCCTGTGAAAAATAGCAGGGTTAAAACATGAATTGGATCAAAAATAAAGGAACAAAGCTATGGAATGAAGGCAACTTTTAGCAGAAGATTTTCTTATCCTTTGCCTTGAGTTTTGGAAAGCTTTCAGTCTTCTGTGAGAATCAAATAGATGGACAGTATATTAATTTTTGAACCATAGACCTAGCTCTGAAGTTGTGAAAACACTTTGATTCAGGGAACTTTAAATACACTTTAAAAGTTTCTTTTCTCTTTAACAACCTTTTCAGTTCTCAAATGATTTTTAGGATTTATTCTGCTTCAACAATTAACTGTGAAAGGGCCTCAACTCTGAAACTCCTGTACATTCCTCAAAATAAGTTTGAGGAAAGCTACAAGTTTACTTTGGTATTATAGAAATGGCAAGAACAGATAGACTTCTTTAAAACGTAGAGTTATGTACCTTACTAATTGTATGATTTTAAACAGTGACTGAAACTTAAGCCTTCATTTCTCCATCTGGATTACATGTTGAATAATACCTCATACATTCATTGTAAAGATTAAATAGGACAGTATTTGTAATTAATTTATCTGCTCTCCCATAAGATGCTTCCGAAAGGTCACAGCTGTGAAAACCCTGTGGAGCAATTCTGCTCTGCACACATGGCGTCTTCGTGAGTCAGAATCGACTAGTTGGCAACTGGTTTTTGTTTTGTATTGATAGTGACATCGTCACTGTTAGGAGAGTTGTTCATTCAACTGTTACCTAGTTAGTACATGCCATGGGAGAAATACATGTGCTAGGCTGGAACAGACAAGTAAGCAGATGTTTACTTCAGAGCTTCAATGAATTTATTTATTTTTGTAATTCCTAAGCATAAGTCAGAATACAAGAGAGAATGTGGAAGGTAAGAGTTAAGACTCTTGCACCTTTTAGGAAAAAGGTTTTCTGGTGAAGAGAGGATGGTGTGGATGTAATGGCTGTCTTTCCTAAGTGGCAGGCTGTTAAATATTGTCTAAGCGTAGCTTCCACAGAAGCAGGGTATCAGCAAAAATGTGGCATTAATAAGTGAACAACCCGTTAAATAATTCTTTCCTTACTGTTCCCTAAAATTGTAAGTGGCTTCGTACTCCAAAGCAGGGTATCATTAGCAACATATTACAGCTCTGACCTTCTAAATCATGGCTACAACATTTACGGTAAAGAGAAAGAAAATGGGAATCCAGAAATCCTAGTTATGTTTCTAGCTGTATCAGCTTAGGCAATGGTCTTAAACACTCTGGCTTAATGTCCTCATCTGACTCACAAGAGAATTGGAGCAGGTCCAGTTTTTTGAAAGCTCCAATAACTTCAAATTTCAGGCAGGTAAAATGAATAATTGATAGTTACTTGACAGCCAAGATGAATTTTCACAATCATGGAAGATTCCTATTTCTAGACCTATGTCAGGAGCTGGAAATGGTTGGCTTGATCAGTCTGGTGCTTGCACAGTCACATTGTATATATAACAATGGGTAAACACTCAGCGGCTAACGTAAAGGTAGTTGGTTCAAGCCCACCCGTGGCTCTGCAGGAGAAAAGACCTGGTGATCTGTTCACATAAAGATTACAGCCTAGGAAACCATTTGGGTCAGTTCTGCTCTGCCTTGTAAGCTTGCTGTGAGATGGAATTGACTCAGTGGCAAACAGCAACATGTATATATTTATGCCTATATATGCATATCTATAGTTAAAATATATCTTTAAGAGCATAACAATCTGTTGAGTCAAAGCCGTGCCCCATGGATGAAATTATCTTTAAATTTGAGATTTAAAACATAATTTTGTAATTTTTCATTATCTCTAACTCAAAGGAGCATCATAATCAGAGAAACTTTGACACTGACTTATTCTCTTTCTAGTTTCACACAAGGTTTTATCTTTCTCACGGAGATCATAAACAACCGATACTTATAGCCATTTTAGATCAGCAGTGTCCAAAATTATGCCGGTGCTTCATTTCTTTGGAGTCCTGGTGGCGGAGTGGTTCAGAGTTCCGCTGCTAACCAAAAGGTTTGACTCCACCAGCTGTTCCTTAGAAACTTTATGGGGCAGTTCTACTCTGTCATACAGGGTCACTAACAGTCAGAATCGGCTGGACGGCAACAGGTTTGGTTGGGTTTGGTTTTTAACTCTTTATCTAGAGAGTCAGCATCAAAGCGAATCCTGCCAGGCTTGATTTTATTTCATCATCGTTGTTGCTATTGGTAGGCGCCTCGCTTCCGACTCATAGGGACCCCATGCAGGAGAGGACGAAATGCTGCCCGGCCCTGCGCCATCCTCACAATGGTTGCTCTGCTTGAGCCCATTGTTGGCAGCCAGAGTGTCAATCTCTCGTGGAGGGTCTTCTTCTTTTTCACTGACCCTCTACTTTACCAAGCATGATGTCCTTCGCCAGGGACTGGCCCCTCCTAATAACATGTCCAAAGCAAGTGAGACGAAGTCTCGCCATTATGGTCTAGGAATTAATTTTTCAACAGCTATGTTGCGTTACAGAGCGCTGGTGGCTCAGTGGTTAAGAGCTCAGGCTGCTAACCAAAAGGTCGCAGTTCTAATCCACCAGCCGCTCCTTGGAAACCGTATGGGGCAGTTCTACTCTGTCCTTATAGGGTCACTACGAGTCGGACTTGAGGGCAATTTTTTTTTTTTTAATGTTGACCTTAAATTTGAATACCATAAAATTCATTATCTTAAAATGTACAATTTGGTGGGTTTTAGCATATTCACAGAGATGTGCAACCATTACTACTACTTTATTTTAGAACATTTTCATTACCCCTTATTCATTCATTAACAGTCATTCCCTATATGCTCCCTCTGCACCCTATAGTCCCTGAGAGCCACTAATCTACTTTTTCGGTTTTTTTTTTTTTTTTTTTAGATTTGCCTATTTTGTACATTTCATATGAATGGAATCATATAATGTATTTTTTTTTTTTAATGACTGGGTGACTGGGTTATTCACTTAGCATTATGTTTTCAAAATCCATCCATGTTATGGCATGTAGCAATACTTCATTTCTTTTTATTGATGAATAATATTTAATTGTACGGACCTACTGAAAGGGACTGCCTGGGAATTTCACATTTATTGTCAGCTGTGTAGGCCTGGCGTCCTGGGTATTGTGGTATTGTTAATGCAAAGCTTGCATAGTTCACTTCTGCATGCTCCTATGATTCTGATTTATTATCCTTCTCTCTTCCCTCCTGTTTTCCCATGATTTTACAAGTTTAAAAATTAACCTAAGTTCTTGTTTGGGAGGTAGAACAACGAGTGATAAAATCTGAAGGTGAGACAACTGAACAAAGGCTCTTCAGTACCCACAGAAGGTCAACATGTCTGGAACGGGGTCATTGTGCCCACCTCAAAGGGGAACTAACATTCCACAGATTCTTTGGACCCTGACCCTGTCCCAATAAAATCCTCTGATTGGCCTCCAGAATGGGAGGCAGATTTTAGAGGTGCTCATTCCCCTTTATCTCCTGTATATTGATATACAATAAAACCCTCTTGCTGCTCACCTCACCCCGTCCCAGTATTGGCTTTGGCGGCCGGTGGCTCAGACCTGCTTTTTGCAGTAACAATACCACATTTTGTGTATCCATTCCTCAGTTGATTTGTATTACTTCCTCCTTTTTGGTTATTATTAATTATGCTGCTATAAACATCCTTATACAAGTTTTGGTATGGATGTATGTTTTCATTTCCTTTGGGTATGCCCCTGAGTGGAATTGCTGAGTCATATGATAACTGTATGTTTAACATTGTGGGGAACAGGCAATCTGTTTTCCTAAGTAGCTGCATCATTTCATATTCCCATCAGCAGTGTGTGAGGGTTTCAGTTTCTCTACATTTTTCCAACACTTGTTATTGTCTGTTTTTTTTTTTTTTAATTTTATGTTAGCCATCATATTGAGCATGAAGTGGTAATGTCATTTTGATTTTTATCTACATGATGTTGATCTGATGACTAATGATGTGGAGTACCTTTTTCTTTCTTTATTGGCCATTTGTGTGTCAATTAGAGTCAATAAAAATAATACCCGTAATAATCTGTGTAGGCACTCTTCTTTACATACATTTATCTTTCCAGTTTTCTAGAGACTATAGGAATGCAAGCATATTTGTAGGAAATTATCAACACACCACTAAAATTTATAGCCTGTTTGGAAAATATATAAAGTTTGTTGTGGCAAATGTGAGTAAAAGAACTATGCAGAGTCTTCCTGAAAGCTCTTTCAAACTGTTTCAGTGAATACAGGCTACATTCCTGAAATTGTAACAAATAATACATACTAGTGCAAGGTTTGACAATTAGTCATCATCTGTATACGGACAACATTTTCTAAGCACTAGCGGAATATTTGACATATGCATAACCTGTTTGAAATTGGAGGCACGTTTCTGGATTTGAAGTACTGAATTATTACAAAATCAAACAGTTTAAGTTTGAGCACATGTGCTTGTGAAGCCTATCTGATTTCATTTAGTAAAATGAGAAGGGCTGGCTTGTTTGTTTTTAAGAATGTTTGGAATGGATGCATTTTTCCCCCAGAAAGAGAGTGTGGTTTCACTCCGCTCAGACTTTTCTGTAATTTCGCTTCCTTCCCAACTCAGGATTGTGTCTGAGTTTATGTGTTCCTAGAGGCAAAATGGAGCTCTGGTGGTGCAGTGGTTAAGATCTCAGGCTGCTAACAAAAGGTCGGCAGTTCGAATCCACTGGAAACCCTACGGGGGCAGTTCTACTCTGTCCTATAGGATCGCTGTGAGTTGGAATCAACTCGACGGCAACAGGACGACAGGTTTGGTTGGTTGGTTTAGAAGTAAAATATGAACCAGACCTGAGGCAGGCTGTGCTTCCTGCAAACGAGCAAGCAGGCTGCACTGCAGATATGGGACACTGATGCTTATTTTAACCGAACAAAGTGAATTTTGGTGGGTAATTCAAATATCATCTCTTCATAATAGTAACTCCAAAAAAAATGCATGTCTCTTTTCTTCCTTTATTTTGTAGTTGGAAATGAAAGAAAAAAGTATCAGTTGGCTGGGAATATAATTTATTTGCCTGAAGGGGAAAAAAAAAGAAACAAAGCTCAGCATCAAAACAATTCTGAAATTTTATATTACAACGTTATTAATAAAATTTATAAATATGTTTTGAGTTTAAGATTGCCTGATTTTTTTTTTTGGAGTAGTATTAAACAACTTTATTGAAGTGCAATTTAAATGCAATAGAATTTACCCATTTTAAATGTATCCTTAAATGAATTTTGACAAATTTATGCACCTATGTAACCAGTACTACAGTCAAGATATAGAACACTTCTGTAACCACAGAACATTCCTCATGCCCCTTTCCGATCATTTCCCTCTCCCAGAAATAATATTGTGCAGTGTAGAGATTTTGGGCTTTTAGCTCTGCATAATGCGTTTGAAATTGATCCACGCTGTAATATACATCAGTATCTCTGCTTCTGAAAAAGGGAAAGTGGAAAATTAGAATTTAAGATTGTACTATATCTTTAGAAAAATCTGGTTGTACATTTACCAAAACTAGGTTTTTACAAAAAACCTTCTCGATTTTAAATGTTGGCAGCAAATTCAATGTAAAGAGCTATGTAAATCAATATTGTGTGGGTCAGTCAAACCCAACAACAATAGTGTCTTAGGCTATCTAGTGCTGCTATAACAGAAATACCAAAGTGGATGGCTTTAGCAAACAGGCTAGAAGTCCAAATTCAGAGCACCAGCTCCAGGGGAAGGCTTTCTTTCTTGTTGGCCCTGGAAGGAGGTCCTTGTCATCAATCTTCTCCTGGTCTAGGAGCTTCTCTGTGCAGGAACCCCAGGTCTAACATGCTCTGGTCCTGTGCTGCTTTCTTGGTGGTATGAGGTCCCCTGTCTCTCTGCTCACTTCTCTCTTTTATATCTCAAAAGAGATTGGCTTAAGACACAGTCTAATCTTGCAGATCTCATCAACATAACTGCCGATACTCCATCTCATTAACATTATAGTGATAGGATTTATAACACATAGGAAAATTACACCAGATGACAAAATGGTGGAGAATCACACAGTACTGGGAATCATGGCCTAGCCAAGATAACAGATATTTTTGAGGGACACAATTCAATCCATGACAAACTGCAACAGCAACAACAGCAAAAAGAACAATAACACACATATTTCTGGACTGCATTCAGCCTCTGGGCTACCAGCTGTCTGGCTCTGGAGTGACATGGGTCTAACACATTGCGTCCAGCCGTGCTTAGAGACCACTTGAACATGGTAGAGATGGATATCTTCAAGCAATGGCAGCTATGAAGTGAGGGCTCGCCGGGTCTTCATGGGACTACAGGCAACACTGGGCAATCTGAGCTCCTGGTATACCCTGAGAACACCCCGTTTTCTAAAACCAAGATGTCCTGATAGTCCCCCATTACATTGAGGGTCTAGGTTCCTTGTTGTTTTTGGTGTCCATCAAGTTGGCCCGACTCATGGTGACCCTGTTCACAACAGAGTAAAACATTGCTGGTCCCGTGCCATCTCCATGATTGGTTGCAGATCTGACTGTTGTGATTCATAAGGTTTTCACTGGCTGATATTTGGACGTAGATTGCCAGACCTGCCTTCCTAGTCTGAATTAGTCTTGTAAGCTCTACTAAAACCTGTTCAGCATCAAAGCAACACGTAAGCCTCCACTGACAGACGAGTGGTAGCTATGCTTTAGTTGCATTGACCAGGAATTCAACCGAGGTCTCCTGCACAGAAGGCAAGAATTGTACCACTGAACCACCACTGCCCTTAGAACCCGCAAGTTGTAAACTTCACGTTCGTAGTCATTAGTGATTACTTGAGAAGTAAATAATTTGCTTTATCCAAAAAAGAAAAAACAGTGTTGTCCAAAGCATGTGTATTAGTTATATCCTCTAAGGTTCAAAAAAATACCCCATATCTCTAAACTCCGGTTTTAGTGCTGCAGGAAAAGGTATCGATCACTAGAACATTAGGTTACTGGAACATTACTAATCACATTATAATTTCTCATGGAGAAAGGTGCCTGACAGATAAATTTTGAGGCCTTGATTTAGGGTATTATGTATGTAAATTAAGTGAGTTTGATATTTATTGGACATTTACTGTGAACAAGGCATTGCCATACCTTGTCGGAACAGCTCAAAACTACTTGTAAAATCTACTACAGTTAGATTCAAAATGAGCGGATTGATTATCTACATTATACGTTGGCACTAAGTTGCATAAAGTATTTCTTCTACACATTAAACATTTCTCCTACAGGTCCATAACTTCAAACATAGATAATGTTCGTCACAGTGTCATTTGTAACAGCAAAATATGGACCATCCATCACCAGAAGGGTTGAAATTGAAAATCTGATTCATGCTCTGCAATACCAGACAGCACTCAGAGGTAATGACTGGACTGTCATGTTGTAACATGAATATGTCTCAGAATCATAATGTTGAATGAAAAAGTAAGGAAAAGAATAAAATTAATAGCAAAATGTAGTATCAGCTTGCAAATTGAGTACACACGCACGCAACTTTGTCGTTGGTGTTGTTATTGTTAGTTGCCATCCAGTTGGCTCGACTCATGGCAACCTTACATATAACAAAAGGAAACGTTTCCCAGTCTTCTGCCATCTTCATGATCGTTGGTATGTTTGAGTCCATTGTTGTGGCTATTGTGTCAACCCAACTCCTTGAGGGTTTCGTTTGTATTCGCTGACCCTCTACTTTACCAAACACCATGTTCTTTTCTAGTGACTGGTCTTTCCTGATGGTGTATTCAAAGCAAGTGAGCCGAAGTCTCACTCTCCTTACTTATAAGGAGCATTCTGGTTGTATTTCTTCTAAGACTGATTTGTTCCCTCTTCTAGAAACTTCAGATATTATTTAAGGAAACGTATATGTGTATGTAAGGTGAACTGGAAGAAGCCATACTTTAGTGGGTGCCTAATGTTGAGGTGAATGAACTCAGATTGGGGATGTTAAAGGAAAATAACTAAAGGAAACAAAGGATGAGTCCCGCATAAGTCAGTGATGGTCCTTATGTCATAAAATGAGTGTGTGATCACCGTCACCTCAACTCTGGACACCTAAGTCACCACAAACACTCTGCAGTTGCATACTATGTAGATGGTATTTGGAGGGGTTCCCTTGGATCATTGTATAGTTTCTTCCCTCTCACGCAACGCCCCAGAAGTTACTGAGTGCCTCAGAAACTATAAACATCTGCCTCTTCAATTCAGGAATTTGTCTCTGAGCTTTTGTTCCGGGCCCTTGCTGAACCTCCTTGCTTGTCACTGGTTTGCCTAGTTTCTCTTCCATTGCCCTTTATCTCACCCTAATTCCCTTTATGGGATGTCTCAGGAGGACTGTCTGACTGAACTTCATCTACAATCTCCCCTACCCCTAGGATCCTGCCTTTCTCATCTCCCACCTCACTGAGCTCAGATGTCAGCAGATGGGCCACAGGCTCCTGGAAATCGCCCCAGCTTTTCCCTTTCCCAGAGCCCCTGCATGGTGCAAACAGTTAAGCGCTTGGCTACTAACCCAAAGGTTGGCAGTTTGAATCCACCCAGAGGTGACTTGAAAGAAAGGCCTGATGATCTATTTCCAAAAAATCAGCCATTAAAGACCCCATGATGCTCAGTTCTACTCTGACACACAAGATGTTGCCATGAGTCAGAATCGACTTGAAGGCAACTTTTTACCTTTTGTTTCACCCCTTTCCCAGTGCCGAGGGTGAATCTTGTCAGGACGGGGCACTGGACACCTGCTCTTCAATTCGGATGATGAAAGTACCACTGGAAATGGGTTTAGCATTACATAAGACATTACCTATTGTGTAGTAACGGGGAATGAGATGTGTTACTAGAGATGGTTGTTTTCGTGTTAGTTTTAACATTACAAAAGCATAGGCAGGCACGGTCTTGTTTAATTTAGTTGCTACTCCACTAAGAAGTGTGAGCCGGTGCCAGACCATGCTTAGCAACCGGCAGGACTATCAGATACCTTCGGTGTCTCAGTTATCTAATTGGGCCGGGCCTATGTGTTCTAAGAGACAAGTCAACAGTATACAGTCTCAGCCAGTGGGAACTTATTTTAGAGAGGGGCAAAACCATCACACAGAGGGGCATACTTCTGTCAGAGTCTGGGTGTCCTCAGAAACCGAGAGGCAGACAAGATGCCAAGTCTGAGTAGGTAGACTGGAGACACCCCTACTGAAATGAGCAATTTTTAACATCAAAGACCAGAAAAAGGAAAAGAGCCTAGAAACTCAGAATGGCTGGAAGGCAGGATGGTCTGGGCAGGGAGTGAGGACTGGTATCTAGGAGATGAGGCCACACAAATCGAGGGCCTAGGAGAGTATTAACCAGTAAGCACGGTATGCACTGGCTTGCACTGAGCAAGGTATGCACAGCCTTCATTGTATGTACTTGCTAATCTGTGGTGAGCAATTTCACACGGGTCTCACCACGTCTTTGACTCGGTGGGGGACAGGTGAAATCGTGCACTGCAGGTAGGCAAGAAGGCACAACTGGGCCCTTGTGTATCTTAGTTATTGTGTAATCTGGCCTTGGCCTAGACAAATAATAAGCTGAGAGTCAGAACTGGAAACATGGACAGACCCCACGTGACTACTGTCTTGGTTTTCTAGTGCAGCTGTAACAAAAACTGCCACAAGTGGAAGGCTTTTAGGAACAGAGATTTACGTTTTCACGGTTCAGGAGGCTAGAAGTCTGAATTTAGGTCATGGTTCTAGGGGAAGGTCCTTCTTCGTCTACTTGTACTTGTAGTAGCTACCAGCAATTCTCAGAGTTCCTGGATTTATAGGTGCAACTGTTGTGTGCGTCTGTCTTCATATGGCGTCTTCCCCCCACGTGTCTCTGTCTATTCTGCTTTTATTTAAAACTTAGAAGTGATTGGGTTTAGAATCCACCTTCCTCTGGTCTGACCTCATTAACATAATAAAAGATAGATCCTATTCCCAAACAGGATCACATCAACAGGTACAGGGATCAGGACTTCAATACACATTTCACGGGACACAATTCAATCCGTAACAGCTGCCAAAAGGGTGCACAGAGAACAGGGCATCTCCTCCAGCCTAGTGCTGCTCCCCAAGTTCATAGGAAGGTGATGTGGGTAAACTAGATTGGAGGAAAGGAGAAGAACTGGACTCAGCGACCCATCAGAGTTCATGGTCATCCTTAGATCGTTAAATCACTGGCACAGCCATGGCTACAAAGATACCACCAGGGGCCAAGTCTAATTCTTCTAACCAGGAACTAGATTTGGGTTCAGGAAAATCAGAGAAGGACTTTTCCCTCTCCTTCCACAGCCATGTTCATTGAATCAGTAGGTTCTCTGGACCTTAGTCTCTGGATGGTGTAGCAATTAATGTGCTCAGCTGCTGGCCAAAAGGTTGCTGGTTTGAGTCCACTCAGGTACTTCAGAAGAAAGGCCTGGTGATGTACTTCTAAAAACTTATCCATTGAAATGGAGCACAGTTCTACTCTGACAAACAGTGTCACCATGAGTTAGAATCGACTAGATGGCAATTTTTTTTTTTTTACGGACATTAAACTTCAGTGCCTCTCATATCAAATACTCGCTGCAGATCCACAGTCTCTCTTATTTATATTATTTATCTTGAACATTCATCACTTCTACAAGTTATTTTTTTTCTTAAGAATTAACTAAATTCATGCTTTAAAAAGTATATGTCAGCAACATCTTGTTTGTTCAGGTAAAAACAAAGACTTTGCAAATGTCTCAAGTTTTTTGGTTGGACTCATACAGAAACCATATTGGATGGAAGAGATAACCTTTGGAAGCCGTAAAACTTAGAGCAATTTCAAGTGTTCATTTACTTGTTTCTAAAGGTTGTTCATTGAACTGAGTCTGCAAGTGGCATTTCAGTTCATCAACTATTTATTTTATGATGTGCTCTTTCTCAGGATTCAGAAAGTTAAAGCTAAAGTGTGCCATCAATCTGTTACTTGTCTTCCAGGAAGCCAAGTGAAAAAATAGCACAGTGATAAGTCTGGCACTCACAGGCATTTAAACATTGAATGAGAGGTTTTCAAATGGAAAGGAAATGTGTAGTTTTTCAAATCTAGTCAAGATTAAAAAAAAAAAAAGCAGTATTTATATATATTTTAAATTAGTTTTTTGTGTGGAGGATGGGTGTCTTGATTTGTCTCCTGCTCTTTCCTGGAGTCCTTCAGAACCAGTTGTAAGAGCTTAAGAGATGCTTCCTCATGCCACTGGGCCTTTGCATGTACTTTTTCCTTTCCCTGAAACATCCCTTACCTCTCCTCATTCATTAATTAATTAGCTCTCGTCATCCTTCTAGGAGCCCTGGTGGCACAGTAGTTAAGAGCTACAGCTGCTAACCAAAAGGTCAGCAGTTCAAATCCACCAGGTGCTCCTTGAAACCCCTAGGGGGCAGTTCTACTCTGTCCTATAGGGTCACTGTGAGACGGAATCGACTTGAAGACAACAGGTTCATCCTTCTAGTAGGAGTTCTACAGCTTCCCTGACTCCTGACCCATGGAACATCCCTTGGTTGTGTAATTTCACACATAGAGCCCTCCATTTCAACTGTCGCATAGTGTAAGCAGAAATTTCCTTTTAAGATGATTTGGTGTCTGCCTCACTTGATCAGAAGCTCCATTAGGCAGCGATCGTCGTTTTATTCATTATTGTATCCTTAGTACCTAGTTCGGCAGCTGTTGGCTAAAAGGTATGAATGTGTGGGATGTGTGCATGTGCCTTCTGTTCAGAGCGATCCAGAGGAGACCAGAAAAAGGCAGGAAGAATAAAGGGGCATAGCCTCTGTTATAGATTGTATCCTCTAAAAATATGTCAGAATCCTAACCCCTATAGCTGTGGATGGAACCGTTTGGGAATAGGGTTTTCTTTGTTATTGGTAATGATGCCATATTGTTACCGAATGCAGTGGGTCCGACGCTTATACTCTGATTAAGAATAAGAGTCAAGCGGATTTAAAGCAAGGCCTAGTTTATTACTCTCAGCGAGTAAGGAGACGGGGGATCAGTCCCCAGACACTCTCTCGCGGAACAAAGAGCTAGGGGAAGTTTTGTACCACGTGGGAAAGGGGAAGTGATACATATTGATTGGCCTCCTACATACTCAAAAAGGGGTCTGGGTAGGATTTGGCACGGAAGTGGCTGACGGACTTCTCGCTTCTGAAATGGGCTCGGTCACCGCTTGATGACGTATGTCCGGTGATTTTGGTTCCTCGGCATGGGTCCTGTGGTTCCTAGGCAATACTTATTATGGGATGAGGCCATCTGGTGGCCAACCTGGTCTCTTACTGCGCATGCCCAGGATTCTAGTTCTAATTTGCTGATCTGAAAAACCACTGCAAGCGGGAAGGTTAGGAGGAAGCAGCTTAAACCTGAACCGCGAGTGAGGTAAACGATGTTTTGTGGTGGACACCATTCTTCTGGAAAAATTTTTAATTGACATAACTTGTTGTTTAAGGCCTTTCCTGCCCCTAGCTGGTGTCAATATCAATGTAGGGTGTGTCTTAAACATAATCATTTCTGAGGTATAAAAAGAGCAGATTAGACACAGATATAAGTAAATACAAATGGTGGACGATAGATGGCGCATGAAGATCAACAAGGAAGTGAGCAACAGAAGCTGAAAGAGACAAAGATCTTCCCCGAGGGCTGACAGAGAGAGAGAGAGACAACCTTTCCCGGTAGCCGGTGCCCTGAATTCGGGCTTGTAGCCTCTAACTTCTAACTCCTAAATAAATTTCCATTGGTTAAAGCCACCCACTTGTGGCAATTCTGTTACAGCAGCACCAGGAAGCTAAGCGCCTCCGTGGGGAAGAGTTCAAAGGGGACCCAACATAGGCTGAGCATGGACAATCAAACCCTGGGCTGTTCTACCAGAGCACAGCTGTGGGACAGTTTTAGAATGAAAAGCTCAGGCTGCAGGAGGATACAGCTAGAGGATTAAGCAGACTGATTTTGTGGTGGTGGGGCAGGATTCTAGGGTTGGACCAATGCTGCGAGAAGCAGTTTGAGTTTTCCTAAAGATGAATGAAGAGGTGAACTGTGGAAGTTTGAAGAAATGTCTTTAATCTCAGAGGCAGGAAATCAGCGAATGTTAAGGCCAAGGAGCAAGGTAGTATGGGGAGCCTAATGGGAAGGGATTGGCATTTTTCTCTACATGGAATCTGGAAAAACTCACACTTTTACCCAGTTTCAAGTTTCACTCATAGCATCCTAATTCCTTGCAGATATCCCAACACCACCATTGATGTCTGTTACAATTACTCATCTCTGTTACTGATGTTTTGAGGAATTGATGACTGGAGTTGTAAAGGGATGCAGAAGCCCTTCTTCGAGAAAGGAATATACCCGAACTTCTGGTTGCAAAGTGTCACCATGAAAAGAGACCCAAAGGGAGAACCGGGAGTAGGGGAGATAAAACCAAACTAAACCCATTGCAGTTGAATCAATTCCTGCTCATAACGACTCTATAGGACAGAGTAGAACTGCCCCATAGAGTTTCTGAAGCTGTAATCTTTTATGGAAGCTGACTACTACATCTTCTCCAGTGGAACAGCTGATAGGACACGTATCTCCATTTTCTTGAAACTACAATAAGAAATTGATCTTTGAGGAGGAAGAGTGGAGGGTAGACCCTTGGTAATAGGTGGAATATGAGGGAATTGACGGATGGAGAGGAGGCTGCAGAGAGTTGTAGTAAGACATGGGACCTCACTGATAAGCCATGGGCCAGTCTTGGTCCAATGAAGGTGACCTGGGGACTCTTTAGTTGTTTCTGAGCCCCAGCATAATGTGTTCAGACCTGCAATTCAGAGTGACAACTCAGGTGTCTGTGTGGAATATGAACACAAGGAGAGTAAGAAGTGAGGAGGAGACTAGCTGAAATAATCAGAACATAAACCTGTTGAAAGGAAAGGCTAATTTTTGTAAAGAAAAAAAAAATCTACTTTTCTATAACCTATAAAGGAATAACTTGAATGCTTATCTTGTTGAAAAACGATGGGCAATATCAACTTAGTAGATATACCGGGGGGGGGGGGGGGCGATGCCCATATTTCACGAGATTATTAAAGGCACCACCAGCAGTGCATTCAAGCTTACGAGACTGACGCAAGCAGATATCCCACCCATCACTGTATTGCATAGAGTTGGATCAACCAGAAAATCTGAAAATAATTTTTGTTGTGTGTTCAATGAATGTGTCTTTAGACTACACACGGTTCTTGTTAGCTGCTGTCGAGTTGGTCCCTGATTCATGGTAATCCGATGTGGTAGAGTAGAACTTCTCCACAGGGTTTTCTTGGTTGTAATCTTCGCAGAAGCAATTCTCTAGGCTTTTCTTCCATGGAGGTTCTGAGTAGACTTGAGCTGCCAACCTTTAGGTTAGCAGTTGAATGCAAACTGCTTGCACCACGCTAGCTCTTTTTTAGACTACTAGAAAAGGGAAAAATAAATTAAAGAAAATATATAATATGAATCAGAATCTATTTTCTCCACCAGACTCATCCTCACACTTGGCAGGTATAGAATCTATAAACTGTAACATCGATTTTATGATCTGAGCCATCTTCCCGATAATAGCTCTGCCAGAATTAAATGCAAGATCAGCAACCTCCTAGGACATTCATGGAAATTGGTAATATGAAAGATTGTATGTAATTTGTATTATGTAAGATCCGTGAATTTAGAAAACAGGTTAGTTTTGTTCTGAAAGTGGGTTAATTGCTTTAATATATCTTAGCCTCACTATAATCTTTAGTCTATAACGTAATTAATCTCATCTTGTCTTCATTCGATTTAAATGTAAAGAAAACTGAGTAATCATAAAATGCTGATTCTTCTGATAGATTTTCAGAGTTATGGCAGTGAAGCTTTTGATACTTAATGGTTTTTTTTTTATTATTTGTATTTGGTTGTCTATTTTTAGATATACTTTTATCTATAGATAGGCATTTATATAATCTTGAATTATTAAAATTAGGGTAATATTATGTCATGTTGTTCTTAAGCCCCAAAAACATTCGTTTGGGGGAAAATAAAGAGAATGAAAACAAAAGGGCAAGAGAGTTTTCTGCCATCAGGCCTGTAATGATTCTTCTTATAGAGATTAGGTACATGTAGGGGTACCTAGTCGACTCAATGGCAACTGATAAAATGTCTGTTAAAATGATTCCCTCTGCTGGAAGTTGGCATAATCAGACTTGAATCCAAGTCCATCTGACCATAGAGTCCATGTTTTTAACCAGTGCTCTACACTGACTCGCTATAAAAATCATTGCAGCCCTGGCGGTGCAACGGTTAAGTGCTGGGCTGCTAAGCAAAAGGTTGGCAGTTCAAACCCACACAGTGGCTCAACAGGAGAAAGGCTAGGTGATCTGCTTCTGTAAAAATTACAGCCTAGAAAGCCCTGTGGGGCAGTTCTCCTCTGTCACAGGGGGTCGTAATGAGTTGAGAATCAACTTGATGACGCACAGCAGCAATATAAGTCGTCGTTTTAGAACATAAAATTCTAGATAAGTATGCTAACTTTTTCCTATTGGACGCTAAAGTATTCAAAAGACAATTTAAGACTTGTGATCGTCCTTGTATCTTGTTTGTAAAATAGTATCAGAAGGTTCAGAAAGATGAATTGAAAACACTTGGCACTTCCTATATAGCACGTTTGATTTTTTTTGAAACGCACTTTTATAAATATTATTTGTTAGGTTGAGTAAATGTAATCATAGGTTAACTAATCCAGTAAAAGATAAATAACACTAGAATCAAGGACTTCTCACTAAGATATTTGAAATCCTCTTGCCTGAACTCTTTGACTAATTGATGAACTTTAGCAAGATTCAAATGATAAGGAAAGATGCAAGTCCAAGAACGGAAGAGATTCAATGAGGATTAGGGGAGCTTTGCTCAGCAAATTGAAGCAATGATTAAATGATGGCGTCAGAGACTCACAGAGCAGGTGTAGAGTTTAGAGACTTCAAAGTCATGCATAGTTTGAATGAGGACCCTGAAGAACGGAGAGATTCATTGACTTGGCCAAGGTCATGCAGGCCTAGAGGAATCATTGCTCCTAAATCCCATTTCTTCTGACCTCTGCCCATGACATCAACTGAAGGCTGAATTCCAAGCCCCAACTCAGGCCCCTTTCTCTGCCCAAAGTCCTTCTTAAAAATATCGTCAACATTTTATTTACACCCCAGTTCACTGGAGGCCTGCATGGAATGCAAAACATTTTTCATGGTGATGTGCTTATGATATACACTGGCTGCTGGGCTCATTCCTTAATAACAGGTTCCCCACAAATACTTGCTAGCTTTATTAAACTTCAATGCATTTTAAAATTCTTTAGAATGTATTCTAAAAATGTATAATGGGAGCCATTCCAGTCATATATTTTCCCAGTACAAAACGTTTTTAAAAAAGAAAGATGTTCAAGTCAGAAAATGTGGCTGTCCTTCTAATTCAACAGATTTAGTGAGCTGTATTACTCCAAGAAACATTTCTAGGGAAAGATGAGAGACTTTTTTAAAATTATTATTACACTTCTGTTCAGTAGCCATACTTTCCTATTGTTGAATGTATAGCACCAGAGATATAGATAATTATATTTGGAGAAGTTCAGTTTAGGAATGCTACCTGTCTTAGTCATCTAGTGCTGCTGTAACAGAAATACCACAAGTGGATGGCTTTAACAAAGAGAAATTAATTCTCTGACAGTCTAGTAGGCTAGAAGTCCAAATTCGGGGCATCAGCTCCAGGGGAAGGCTTTCTCTGTCTGTCAGCTCTGGAGGAAGGTCCTTGTCATAAATCTTCCCCTGGACTAGAGCTTCTCTGCACAGGAACCTCGGGTGCAAAGGACACGCTCTGCTCCCGACACTGCTTTCTTGGTGGTATGAGGCCTCCTGTCTCTCCACTCGCTTCTCTCTTTTATATCTCAAGAGATTGCTTCAAGACATATCCAGTCTTGTAGATTGAGTCCTGCCTCACTAACACAACTGCCACCCATCCTCCTTCATTAATATCATAGAAGCAGGATTTACAACATATAGGAAAATCACACAATACCAGGAATCATGGCCCAGCCAAACTGATACACACATTTTTTGGGGGGACATAATTCAATCCATGACACTATCTCTAGTCACATTTCAAATCTCAAAGTCAAAATAACATCTCTTGCAATGTGGTCTATGCGCTTGATAAGTGCAAAGATTTCGCAACTGTATATCTGAAAGGACTTACGCGGCTCCACAGCGTGCTCTAAGGCTCGTATTTAAAGGAAAAGGATTTAGTGTAGCAAGAGAAAGATCGTACAGGCAAGCATTGGGAGCCCAGAGACACCCAGGCGCTAGCTCCCCAGGGTACTTTCTCACACAGGGACATATTTGCCTCTGGACTGAACCACCAAGTCTGTGTGGTGAATCCTGGCTTTGGTGGAGCTCAAAGCTGAAGTTCTCGGTGGGATTTTTATGCTTTTCTGGGCATGGAGTCAAGCGGCTGGCTACCTGGCTAAGCCAGGTGAAAGCTATCAGTAAACAGTTCAGCCTTGGGAGCTGCCCGGGGATTTCAGACTTTAAACAGTGCATCATAAATCTCACTTCCCTTGTCATGACCAAGAATCAAAGCCCCAGGGGTAGCCTACACAGTGAATGGTTCAGCTCTTTCTCTGTAGGACCTAATGTATTGCTGTGCACACGGCAGGGTGGGCAGCCACCAATGTCAATCATAGGGCTGTGAGAGTTGGCATGGCGAGTTAGATGTTCCTCACCTTAGGGGGCAAACCTGCCTCCTAGTCCCGACACTCTTCGGTCATGAGACTTTGGCTGGGGCAGTTGGTTTCTCTGAGCATTAGTTCCTTCCTCTAGTAAAAGAGGGAGTTGGGCCAGATGATCTCTAGGACCTTCTCACTTTTCATTTTCAGTACAGAACCATAAAAATGACTGTGCAAGCTGAAATCACACAAAACGATCTTAATCATCAATGGGAAAAATTAAGATTGTTTCATGACCTTTAGAGACTTTTGTCAAAACATTAAAAACTCTCATACTTTCAGTTATAAATGTATAGAGAAATGGAAATAAAATAGTAAAACTAATATTTATTTAGTACGCCTTAACTTAAAATATTAGAAACGTTGGAATTAAAGTGTTTTATTTCTTTGTAAAAAAAAAAAACTTATCAAAAGCAGTTGTTCAAACAGAACAAGAGGTTACTGTGTGGTTTAGTCAGGAAAGTTATGCATCAGGCTTGTATCCTTTCAACATACTTGTTCAATCTGTATGCTGAGAAAATAATCTGAGAAGCGGGACTATATGAAGAAGAATGGGGCATCAAGTTTGGAAGAAGATTCATTAACAACCTGTGATATGCAGATGACACTACCTTGCCTGCTGAAAGTGAAGAGGATTTGAAGCACTTACTGATGAAGATCAAAGACCACAGCCTTCAGTATGGATTACACCTCAACATAAAGAAAGCAAAAATCCTCAAAAATGGACCAATAAGCAACATCATGATAAATGGAGAAAAGATTGAAGTTGTCAAGGATTTCATTTTACTTGGATCCACAATCAGTGCCCATGGAAGCAGAGAAATCAAGCAATGTATTGCGTTGGGCAAATCTGCTGCAAAAGACCTCTTTAAAGTGTTAAAAAACAAAGATGTCACTTTAAGGATTAGGGTGCACCTGACCCAAGCCATGATGTTTTCAATTGCCTCATATGCATGGGAAAGCTGGACAACGAATAAGGAAGATCAAAGAAGAATTGACCCATTTGAATTATGATGTTGGTGAAGAGTACTGAATATACCATAGAATGCCAGAATGAATAAATCTGTCTTGGAAGAAAAAAGGATGGTGAGACGTCATCTCACATACTTTGGACATGTTAGCAATAGGGACCAGTCCCTGGTGAAGGACATCGTGCTTGGTAAAATAGAGGGCCACCGAAAAGGAGGAGACCTTCAATGAGATGGATTGACACAGTGGCTGCAACAATGGGCTCAAGCATAACAAAGATTATGAAGATGAAGCAGGACTGGGCAGTGTTTTGTTCTGTTGTACATGGGGTCGCTATGAATCAGAACAGTCTCGACGCCACGTAACGACAACAACTGCACAATGGTACTTAAGGCTGTAGGTATTTCTGTCTCTACTCTCCTACATTTTGAAGTCCTTTGAGGAGGAACTTTATCTCTGCACCTCTTGCATCCGTCACCAACAAATGGTCACTGTAGAAAATGTTGTAAGTTAATGTAATTGCCTGTTGAAGAAACAGAACCCACTAGAAAAAGAGAGAGAGATCATCCCAATCGTTGTTCCAAAATGAGGTACAGACTCTAAGTCATTTGGGAATTCACAGAACATAGAGAGCACCAAAAGCCGAGTCAGCCATGGGTGGGACTGAAGTGGGACTTGAAGAAGGTGGTGTGATGGGGCTTGATGGAAGAGGTAAGGAGGATGTTCCAGGAAGCAGGGACAACATGAATGAAAGCATAGGTGGTAGAAGGGAACAACATGGTGTGGCTGTGGAAGAGACTGGGGTGGAGTGTTCCTTTAACAGAGAACTAGAGGAGGAGGAGGATGAAAAGCAGGAATACAATGAAAGGTGTAAAACTGCCAGGACTGAGGCTATCCTTAGGATCATCAAATGTTTAAGAAGATTTTAAAAGAGCTTCACAGCAGCGTTTCAGTTCTAGCCCTTCTTGGAGGCATAGTTCTATTTATTTATTTGGTAGGTTAGTATCTTAGGCTGGGTTCTCTAGAGAAACAAAACCAATCAAGTGTGTGTATATATATATATATATATATATGATGAAAAGCAGGAATATGATGACATATATATATATATATATATATACATAGAGACAAAGAGATCAAGGCAATAGCTCACACGGTTGTAGAGGCTGGCAAGTCCCATGTCCATGGGTCAGGTGTTAGGCTGGAGGCTTCTCCTGATTCATGTAGCTGCAGGGGCTGACAAACCCAAGATCCGCAGGCTGCTGACTCAAGTTCCAAGAACCAGAGGTCAGATGATGACGAACCAAATGCAGGATACAGAGCAGAGCAAAAGCCAGTGAGCTTTGTCGGAAAGTCCATATATTTTGGATGCATGCCACACCTCCAAGGAAACTCCCTTTCAACTGATTGGCTGCTCATAGCAGCCATGGAGGTGATTACATCATTACATAACTGCCAACATACGTCATAACTGCCAAACCCTGAGAATCATGGCCCAGCCAAGTTGACACAACCTCAACCATCACAGTTGACAAGTTGAATTTAAGAAATAAAACCTCAGAAATGTAAGCTTTGAGTTGAGCCACATTTGTCATCAAATCCTTGTTCAGATGAATTCCTTCTGTTTAGCATTTTCTCATGAGAGTCATTATTTTTACTGAAATAAAACTCTCTAGTGGACCATCTCGTGTTACACTAACCATTTCCTTAAAAAAGTATGGCATTCTGCCCTGTCACAGACACTTTAGAATAAATTACTTATTAGAACTTTTGCCTGGTTGATGTTAGATAAAAATTAGCATGAATTAAGATATATATTATTACCACTGAAAATATTAGTACTGTTGATTAGTGGAAAAGACTATGCTTTTATAAGCTTCATCATCGTATTTATGTGTCTCTCATTTTTTTTTCTGTCTGTTCCAAACGTTGCCGAATCGAAAGATAACATTTAAATGGTAGATACAGTAGGTAATGTAGTTAGTTGCCTTACAGGATCCTCAGTCTTGCAGATTGCGTTGTATTTTGATCACAATGACCAAAATGACATCCTCCTGTTCCCCTGCCTTCTCTCCTAGCACATATTTCACTTGTCCTTGTGTCACCTGCCTTTAGCTTCATTGTAGAGCTCTCCTAGGAGGCTTATTTCTTTTACTTTCACAATAAGAACGCATTAAAAATTATTCTCCCACCTTCGGTGCTTCCTAGAGACTCTTATTTCCATAAATGGCTTTTGTGTTTGTCTGTCTGGATCCATTCATTATCCATGCTAATGTTGTTTATTATTAAAGGTCCACAACCCCTTATCTGTAATTCTAAATCTCAAAACGTTCTGAAAGAAATAGGGACTCTCATGATGTCAAAATCTGACTGGATCTGAGCTCAATGAGCAGCAGAGAGTGACCTGTACACACTGAGGATATCCGTAATCTCCTTATCCTATTTAATGTGAATATTTAATGCTTTTGGCATAAACCATAACACATGTGACTATCACCTAGCAATCAACATATAGTATGTACACAATATGACCTTTCTAAAATCTGAAAAAGTATGAATTCTGAAAATTATCTGGGACCAAGGACTTCAGATCACAGATGGTGAACCCAACGTACCAATCCCTGAATGCTGGTTGTCCAAATGAACTACTTTTAAGCCTATAATCTGGGTGGTGCAAACAGTTAAGCACTCGACTACTAGCCCAAAGGTTGGCGGTTTGAACCCGCCCAGAGGCGCCTCAGAAGACAGGCCTGGTGATGTGCTTTGGAATGTACACAAGCTTGAAAACCCTGTGGAGCAGCTCCACTCTGCACAAATCTTGTTGCCAGGAGACTGAATCAGCTTGACAGTAACTAACAACAAGAACATCCTTTATTTGTTATATGGTTTATGTTGACTGCTTTCATGTCCAGCATTTATGAAATCTCCAGAGTTATGACGCTGTGCTCAGAAGAGAGAGACCCTTGTATTAAACGGAATTTTTTTTCTTGTTGTTATTGTCGTTGATGAATTACTCAGGAAGCTTCACTATGATAATTTCGTTACAGCATTATCACAAAGTATATAGAATTCTCATCACATGTGTATGGTAAATAATCTCAGTTAAGCATTCCTGAAGATGCCATTATTTAAACAAGTTGGAAATAACATTTATGTTCGGAGACAACGGCTGATAAAGGATACTCTTTGGGGGGATGTGTGTGACTGGGTTTTTGCTGGCTTGTTCATTGTAGTAATCTAAGAATCTCTTGTCTAATAAAGACCAGATGCTCAGGAGCAGGAAGAAGAGAAAAGATTATCCAGAAACCCAGTTTAACAGTGCTAGATAAATATCCCAAAGTCACGCTGAACGATTATACGCTGACATTCACAGATTGGTGTCTATGTTCTACTTACTTTTGTAAGAAATAAGAATCTCTAAAAGAAATGTATGACTCTTTGATTCATTGTGAAAATGGCTTGCAAGCTGCCCTGGTAAACCAGCAGACTTAAAGCCAAGCTCATCACCATCCATTTCAAAAGGGACAGTGTGAGCTGGGGTCTGCACTCCCACTGTAGGGCTTTGGAACCAGCCTGGAGGAGCAGATGTGGTCATTAGATACTTTCCCTGTTCTGTGCCTGGAACCTGCCAGAAAGACGCTGGCAGAAAGCTTCAGCTTATAGCAGGTAGCAGTTGGTGACTAGTCGACACTGACTCATGGCGACCCATGTGTGTCAGAGCAAAACTGTGCTCCACAGGATTTTCAATGGTTGATTTTTTGGAAGGAGATCACCAGGCCTTTTTTCCAAGGTACCTCTGAGTGGACTAGAACCTTCAACTTTTTGGTTAGTAGCTGAGCACGTTAACCATTCGCACCAGCCAAGGATTCCTTCCCAAAGTTAAACCAACTCAAATTAGTTTAGGCAAATTGGGAATCCTTCACCCTGTGGGAATAGGAAGACCCAACTGAGCTTCAGGAGCAAGGGAAACTGAGGAGGCAACCCAGGCCCCGCATCATCTGTCGGTCCCTCCCTTCTGCACGTTGGCCTCTGCCCTGTGGTGGATTTACCCATTGTGAACTCCTGAGTTTTACAGCTTCCAGTTTCCTCTGCCTGAGAGACTTCTACTCCAGTTAAAAAGTGTCCTGGGAGAGCACTCTGACTATGCCCAGCTTGTGATGAGAGCACACCTTTTTAGTGCAAGGGGTCATAAGACACATCTACCCTACCTTGGTTTAGCAAGCATGGCTATTTGAGAGCTGTGTAGGAACATTCTAACCCTGAGTGGTTCTGAACACAAAGACGGGTGATGGGAAGCCTACACCATCGCATTCATGCTCTTTCTCTCTCCCCTTCCTCTTTCTTCTTCATCTGTGTTCTCTTTCCTCATGTAGGTTATGTCCCTCCGCCATTCTGTTTCTACTTCCTCCATAAGGAGTCCCTGGGTAGCAGAAATTGTGAAGCGCTCAGCTACTAACGGAAGTTGAAGTTCACCCAGAGGCACCTCTGAGAAAAGAACTGTTGATCTACTTCCCAAAAACCAGCCATTGAAAATCCTATGGAGGGCTTCCCATACTCTCTTGTAAGTTATTCTAAAGTAACTAATAATTCCACATTTTATTTTTATCTTGCTACTATACAAAATTATTTGGAAGAAATCATCTCTTATGATGATCCATTGCAAAACCCTCAAAAGGAAATAAAAGAGAAAAAACTGTGCCTGTATTTTAGAGTCGGCTATGGATTTTATGGTAGTATGTAATGGAAATGTTTATTTGGACCCAATTGTAACTTTTTTTTTCCCTATTGTAACTTTTCAGGATTAAAAAAGAGGAGTCTCTTATTCAGTTACAATTTATGATAGCTTCAAATGCAAATCCCAGGGAAGCAATATGGCATTCTGAGCTACATAGACGGAGAGAACTGTTCTGAATCTCAGTTCTGCTACTTATTAGATGTGTAACTGGGTAAGTTATTTAACGGAGGTGAACATTGGTTTCCTCATCTGTACAATGGGAAATGCACTCCCTATATTTAGAGTTGTTGTAAAGATTAAATGAAGTAATGCATGGAAAAAAAAAAAGAAAGAAAACCCTATGGAACACAGTTCTACTCTGACCCACACGGGGTTGCCAGGAGTCAGATTCTACTCAAGGGCAACTGGTTCTTCTCTTACTTTCTCTATAACAGAAAGGATCAAGACTACCAAAAAAATAAATAAATAAATAAATATAATTGTACCCATTTAATTCCCCCATTCAGATGCCTCAACTCGTAGAACTATTCCACCTGCTTCAGGAAATGGTTTCCTTCTGTCTGATTGTCATCCCTAGCAGATGGCAACCCCTGAGGTTGACCACAGGAACGTTCGTACAGCTGTTCTCAGCTCCTGGCAGGCACTAGCCTGGAACACAGGGCTGCGTGTGCTCAGCAAATAACCACCGGCTGTTTAAGAGTTCAGAGGGTTGTCATTTTCTCCTTAATCTGCACTTTCCACCATAATTAGAGCTTTGCCATTTTCATTAAAAACTCATCAAAACTCTAATTTAAAAGATTATAGCTCTTATGAATTCAGGATGGGAGTTATTACTCTAAAAACATTGACAGCTTAACACTTAAGTGGATTTTCTTACTGTCCATTTTCTATGTGTACAAATAGGCCTCTTTTCTGAGAACAGGTTGCAACTATATTTGAGGGGGAAATTATTTGAAATAAATGCAAGTTTAAACATAAAAGCAGTGTTTTATTTAATAGATTTTTTTTTTTTTTTTTAAGCTTTGAAGAAATATACCAGTAGGTCACTGGAAAAGAGTGAAATAGAATCAATAGATCATCTGGAACTTCATTTTTCAAATGACTTATAAACAAGAAAACACAATAGGAAGTGGGAATTATTACTAGAATGTACTTACATCCATTGCCGTCGAGTCGCTTCCAACTCACAGAAACGCTATAGGACAAAGTAGAACTGCCCCACAGGTTTCCAAGGATCGGCTGGTGGATTTGAACTGCCAACCTTTTGGTTAACAGCCGAGCTCTTACAACTTTGCCACCAGGGCTCCAGAATGTACCTAGTTAATCATATATTGAAAGAGACACAAAAAACTTATCATGTCCAAGAAAGCTACAAAGGCATTTATAAAGATTTAGATGAGAAAAAAATGACAGAAAAATATTGAATTCAGGAGAGATGGAAAGTGATATTTACCTATATCTGCAATGTTTTATTTTTTTTAAAATCTTAACAAGAAAAAAATCCGATGAAAAAATGGGCAGAGAACTTGAACGACTGTTCACCAAAGATGATATTCAGATGACCAACACACACGAGAAGATATTCAACATCATTAGCCATTAGAGAGATGCAAATCAAAACTACAGTGAGATACCACCTCACTCCCATTACAATGGCAATTATCAAAAAAAAAAAAAACAAACGAAAAACAACAGGTGTTGGCAAGGTCGTAGATAAACTGGAAACCTCATCAATTGCTTGTGGGAATATGAAATGGTACGGTCACTGTGGAAAAGAGTTTAGCTCAAAATGTTGAACATAGAACTACCATATGACCCAGAAATCCCACTCCTAGGTATATACCCAGAAGAAGTGAAGGCAGGAATGCAAACATAAAGCTGTATACCAGTGTTCACTGTGGCACTTTTCACAATAGCCAATAGGCAGAAATGACTGAAATGTCCATCAACAGATGAACAGATAAACAAAATTTGGTATATATACACAACGGGATATTTCTCATCCATAAAGAACAATGAAGCCCTGATCATTTAAATATAAAATGGTCATTTCAAGTATAGGACAAAAATACTATAACAGGGCTCCTGTTTGTACCTTCCTGGGACTTCTGAGTGACCTTACTTTTATGGATAGTGAGTTGATGACTCAGAACACAGTTCAAAGCACTTCAAAGCTCATATCGCAGGAGGAAGCTGTGGAAAGAGGAAGTTCTTAGAAGCTCCCCCAAACCTGCAGTGTCTGCAGTGCCTGGCTTAGGTGTCACAGCCTTCAGCCGATGTCACAGTTCCAGGTGAGATTTGGTGTCCGCTCATCTAATATGAACTCAGAGCAGTGCCGGGCATTCTGAGGTCACAAAGGGTCTGAGTCAATCTCATCACTTGGCACTAATTGGTCCCTATGCTCCAGGGTCTTTGCAACTTGAGAATAAGTTTATGACTGTACCTACTGTAGTGAAATGCAGTTATTTTCCACATATCAGTCGAGTTGTGAGACAGGTATTATGTGGAATTGGTCTCCAGTAAGTCCCATGCCTGTTATGGTTGCTCATAAAGGTTTGTTGAAATGAATCAAGTAAAAGTTCCTGTTTTGAAATGAATCACCCCACAATCCAAATTAGAAGAAGAGGGGTACAGGCTGCTTAGCCAACAGAACATGTTACCTATGTGCTGGTGTGCTCTACCCAGGTGTTATAAGAGTTTGCAGTGGGAAAAAAATAGATGTAATGGTGCAGTTTTGTGAACATAAGAGAGAAAAGGGTACAGGTAGCCAGCGGCAGCTGATCATGAGCATCATCGGTATAAATTATGGTCCTGTGGTGCAAACAGTTAATGTACTCGGTTGCTACCTAAAAGGTTGAAGGCTGGAGTGCCCTCAGAATTACCTTGAAAGAAAAGCCTGGCTATCAACTTTGGAAAATTCAGTCATTGAAGACCCTATGTCTACTGTGACAAACATGGGATCATCCTAAGCTGGAGTTGATTCCATGGCAACTGTTTTATTTTTTTTTTTTTTCCCTCCTTCTTCTTCCTGGTTAAAAAAAGAAAAAAGAAAAAAAACACAGAGAGGAATTTGCAGGAAAATCACAGACCAGTCAAAGGAGAGAGATAAGAAGGACATATAAAAGTGAAAATATAAAGATTAAAAGCACTTCAAAGATCTGTGAAAGCCTTTGATAGCTTCCCCATGTGGCCACTGTCCCCCATGCCTTCACTTCTGGGATTCTGTCTGGAACGTCTCTGCATCTCCATCTGTTAAAATCCTGTTCAAACTTGATGTCCCATTAACAGGTAATTACTTCTTCCACTTACCATCTTAAACATCCTTTACCTTTTCTGCATTTTAGCTGTTTATTTTTTACTCCTCGTATTTATCTCTCTTTTGCTATATTCATTCATCCCTCATATAGATTAAGTAAATTCTCTCATTGAAACTTCCAGCTCCTTAGCGGCAGGGACTTTGGCTTATTTATTTCTGCATCACTGCCTCCTAAGCCATTGCTGTGCAAAATTGTTGCCGTTGTTGTTAGGTACCATCAAGCTGGTTCTGACTAATAGCGACCCTACGTATAACAGAACAAAACACTGCCTGGTCCTGTGCTCTGCTCACAATAATTGCTATGTTTTAGCCCTTTGTTGCAGACACCGTGTCAAGCCATCTCGTTGAGGGTCTTCCTCTTTTTCACTGACCCTCTACTTTACCAAGCATAATGTCCTTCTCCAGGGACTGTTCCCTCCTGATAACATGTCCAAAGTACGTGTCATGGGTTGAATTGTGTCCCCCCAAAATATCCATCAATTTGGCTAGGCCATGATTCCCAGTATTGTGTGATTGTCCACCATTTTGTCATCGGATGTGATTTTCCCATGTGTTCTAAATCCTACATCTATGATGTTGATGAGTCAGGATTAGAGGCAGTTATGCTAATGAGACAGGACTCAATCTACAAGATTAGATTGTGGCTTAAGTCAATCTCTTTTGAGATATCAAATAGAGAAGAGAGCAGAGAGACAGGGGTCCTCATACCACCTAGAAAGCAGTGCCGGGAGCAAAGCATGTCCTTTGGACCGGGGTCCCTGTGCCTGAGACGCTCCAAGACCAGGGGGAAGATAGATGACAAGGACGTTCCCCCAGAGCCGACAGAGAGAGAGAAGGCCTTTCCCTGGAGCTAGCACCCTGAATTCAGACTTCTAGCCTCCTAAACTGTGAGACAATAAATTTCTGTTAAAGCCATCTGCCTGCAGTATTTCTGTTATAGCAGCACTATGTAACTAAGACAGCACCTGAGACAAATTTGTTCATTCTACTGGCAGTCCATGGTATATTCAATATTCTTTGCCAATACCATAATTCAAAGGCATCAATTTTTGTTTCCTTATTCATTTCTTTCTCCCTTATTCATTGTTTAGCTTTCTCATGTATATGAGGTGACTGAAAATACTGTGGCATGGGTCAGGCCCACCTTAGTCCTCAAAGTGACATCTTTGCTTTTCAACACTTTAAAGAGGTCTTTTGCAGCAGACTTGCCCAATGCAATATGTCATTTGACTGCTTTCCATGGGTGTTGATTGTAGACCCAAGTAAAATGAATCCTTGACACCATCAGTATTTTCTCCATTTATCGTGATGTTGCTTATTGGCCCAGTTGTGAGGATTTTTGTTTTCTTTATGTTAAGGTGTAATCCATACTGAAGGTTGGAGTCTTTCATCTTAATCAGTAAGTGCCTTAAGTCCTCGTCACTTTTAGCAAGCAAGGTTGTGTCCTCTGCATATCACTGGTTGTTAACGAGTCTTCCTCTAATCCTGATGCCACATTCTTCTTCATACAGTCCAGTTTCTTGGATTATTTTCTCAGCATACAGATTGAATAAGTATGGTGAAAGGATACAACCCTGACACACACCTTTCCTGACTTGAAACCACGCACTATCCCCTTGCTCTGTTTGAATGACTGCCTCTTGGTTTATGTACAGGGTCCTCATGAGCACAATTAAGTGTCCTGGAATTCCCATTCTTTGCAATGTTATTTGTAATTTGTTATGATCTACACAGTGGAGTGCCTTTGCATAGTCAATAAAACACAGGTAAACATCTTTCTGATATTCTCTGCTTTCAGTCAAGATCCATCTGACATAAGCAATGATATCCTTTGTTCCACACCCTTTCTGAATCCAGCTTGAATTTCTGGCAGTTCCCTGTTGATGTACTGCTGCAACCATTTTAGAATTATCTTCAGCAATATTTTACTTGCATGTGATATGAATGATAGAGTTTGATAATTTCATTTTGTTGCATCATCTTTCTTTTGAATGGGTACAAATACGGATCTCTTCCTGTTGGTTGGCTGGGTAGCTATCTTCCAAATTTCTTGGCATAGAGAGAAGTGAGTGCTTCCAGCATTGCACCTGTTTGTTGAAACATCTCAGTTGATATTCTTTCAATTGCTGGAGTCTTGTTTTCAACCAATGCCTTCAGTACAGCTTAGACTTCTTCCTTTAATACCATTGGGTCTTGATCATATGCTACTTCCTGAAATGGTTGAATGTCGACCAATTATTTTTGGTACAGTGACTCTGTATTCCTTCCATCTGCTTTTGATGCTTCCCACATCGTTCAATATTTTGCCCATAGAATCCTTCAGTATTGCAACTCAAGGCTGGAATTTTTCTTCAGTTCTTTCAGCTTGAGAAATGCTGACCATGTTCTTTCCTTTTGGTTTTCTGACTCCAGGTCTTTGCACATTTCATTATAGCACTTTACTTGTCTTCTGAGCTACCGTTTGAAATCTGTTCAGCTCTTTTACTTCACCATTTCTTCCAATCGCTTTAGCGACTATACGTTCAACAGCAAGTTTCAGAGCCTCTTCTGGCATCCATTTTGGTCTTTCTTTTCTCTCTTTTTACTTGCCTTTTGTTTTCTTCGTGTATGATGTCCTTCTACAACTTGTCTGGTCTTTGGTCATTAGTGTTCAATATGTCTAATCTATTCCTGAAATGGTCTCTAAATTCAGGTAGGATATACTCAAGGTCGTACTTTGGTTCTCATGGACTTGTTCTAATTTTCTTCAGCTTCAACTTGAACTTTCATATGAGCAATTCAAGATCTGTTCCACAGTAGGCCCCTGGCCTTGTTCTGACTGAAATTTACCAAATATGTAATCAAGATGCATTGATAATTACTAGTGATTGGAACGTGAAAGTTGGAAACGAAGAAGGATCAGTAGTTGGAAAATATGACCTTGGTGATAGAAATGATGCCGAAGATCAGATGATGGAATTTTGCAAGCCCAATGACTTCTTCAATGCAAATACCCTTTTTTCAGCAACATAAATGGTGACTGTAGGCGTGAGTCTCACTGATGTAATACACAGGAATCAAATCGACTACATCTGTAGAGAGGGACAATGGAGAAGCTAAGCACTGCAGAATTAACAGAGGTGAAGTAAATTGAATTGTCACATATGTTATTGGAGCTAAAGTAGGAACAGAAGGCAAGTAGAAGTTTAAATACGTAATAAAATAAATAGCAAATCTCATGTCATGGTCATCACAGTTACAGCTTTAATTTTAGATATAATGAAGTGGTTGGTGAAGTGGTGTAATGAGAGACTCAAGATGATGAAGACCTGCTTTAAGAAAGTGGTGTAGCTGACAAAACCAGGAATGGCATATGACAGGCTCAAGTGAGACATAACTTTAAAGATTAAATAGTATTTATTTAGGGAAGATAGTAATTCAGTTTCTTTTGATATAAGTGACCAAAACTAATGTTGTCACATTAACTTTCTTTTTTAAGTGGACACTAAACTCACAGTCCAGAGAACGCTTTATGGAGTATATTAGCCACCCCACTCCTTCTCTCTCTCCTTTCTCCCTGCCACCAGCTGGAAAAATATCCCTGTTTTCTTCACTGGAGGAAAACCTTCTCAACTGTGAATATTTTTCCTCCAGGTACTTGGCCATTTTGGGCTATTTGTTCAGATTCATACCTGTCTGTACTTTCATAGACCCCAGCAGATGTAGAGCTGTTGAATGCATGTCAGTCTCTTTGTGATCCACGTATGTTTTCAGCAGGTTCTTCAGGAGGATGTGGCTTTAGTAAACAAGCCAACTGCCGGAATTTGGTGGTGTGCAGCTGAATGCAAACAAAGAGGTCTCAGATATGAGATGTCAGCTATTATCTAAAAAATGTAATTAGAGAACATTCTACATGAAAGGTAAGAGCTGCCTGAGTGTTTTAGAGCAGGCACCCTGAAGTTCAGTTTTCCTTTTTAGAAAGAAATGCTGTGTGTACATCTGTAGAAAATGCCCCTGTGGGCACTCAATACATTTTCTGTGATTGGACTGTGCTTTTTGTTTAATCTTTAGTCAGTGTTGTTTAAATTAATCTTTTTAGCAGTTTGCTTTTTATTAATAGACTTAAAAATATAATTTGTTTTGGAAACAATATTTGTTTGTAATTTCTTAAATTTCATAGAAAAGTAAATATACATTTTAAAGACTAAATTAAGATTTGGGCTGGAACTTTAGCGTCAGACAGAACTAGCTTTGAAAATAAGAACTAGTTATAACTTGTGGATTTAATTCATTTCTGTAAACTGTAGCCTCTTCATCTATAAAGTGAACATAATTTGTGTGGATTAGAGGAGATAATCCACACAAAGGATTATGCTCAGTGTTTGGCATATAATAAGCACCCAGCAATAATTTTTCTGTCTTGCTGTTGTCGTTCCTCTATTTATCATTAAATTATCATCATCATCATTATTATTAAAGTTATTATTAAGAACTATTCTCTTTATTGCTTCCCTGTTGTGCTATAGAAACATGAACATCTTTTTACCAAGCAGTTTTGCTTATATATGCAAAATTCCACAAACTAAATATATATATTATATATTGATGCTAATGCAATGTTAACGATTGGTCTTGCCTCCTTTGCTCCAAATCAATTAGGCTCTGAGAATGAAAATTTAAATAATTTGTAAAGAAAAAAGTTAAAGTAAAAATAAGATTTTTTGACACCTGTCTGTAGGCATATACACATCTAGAAGACCTGATGTAATTCATCAACCACAGATGAAAAATGTCTTAAAACTAATATTTCCCATGATATCATTAATGTAATTCTCCACAGGCTGTCTTCCTCGTTACTTCTTCATGTTGCCAGAAAGTCCGAGACATCTTGTTCCGAAGTTTTTCATAACTTGGTCCCAGAGAGGATGAATTTGGTGTTCCCTTATTTTGATGACAATAACTTTCTCTTTTAACCTTATTCCATGTGACCCTAAAAAGTCTGATATTTTAAGCTCTCCTTCCTAAGTCTCTATGCTTACTTTACCAAGTTATCCAGCTCATGCTATTAGAGAAGAAAATATATTGAGGAATACAAATCAGAAATAAAAGAAAATTATCATAATTTGCTTCTTGACAACACAAAACAGTATTCTTGCAAACAACAGATAAACATGAAAGAGAATTCAGTAATGTGCTTCCCTATGAAAGTTATTTTTAAAAACAAGTAATTGCTATTCATATATACAGATAACTAGCTGAAAATAAAGAAAAACCAGACCCACATTTTAACAGACTTAGAAATAAAAAAAAAAAACCAGGGATATTCCAATATCTATATGAAGAAATACTTAAAACACCATTAAAGAGCATAAGAGAAGACTTGCATAAATCCCTGTCCATGGATATCAAGACTCAGTACTGTAAAGACGCTGTTGTTGTATACTGTTGAGTCAATTTGGACTCACAGTGACCTTACAGGACAGAGTAGAACTGCCCCATAGGATTTCCGAAGCTGTAGTCATTACAGAAACAGACTGCCACATCGTTCTCTGGCAGAGTGGCTGGTGGGTTAAAATGGCGACCTTTCGGTTAGCAGCAGAGTGTTTAACCCCTTCACCACCAGGGCTGCTTGGAAAGATGCTAGTTTTTCTTAAACAACCCCTAAGTAAAATCAGACTATTCAAATTTTGTCTTAAAATATTTATACGCAATAGTCAAGGCAATTAGTAAAAACTACATTGATAAGAGGAAATTAGTTCTGCAAGTTAGAAAAATACATTATAAAGTTAACTCTAGTTGTTCTATACTAGCATATTAATAGAGTCACTGGTGAAGAAACATAATAGGTTCCACTGATAAATCCAAATACGTGTACATATCTAGCATATAATAAATGTGGCAATTCAATTCATTGAAATAAAATGAATTATTTACTAAACAGCACTGGGACAAATAGGCAGCCATCTGGAGATAGATAGGTAGAAAGATAACACAGATAGATAGATATATAGATAGATGATAGGTAGATAGATAGATGATAGACAGACAGACAGATGATAGATAGATAAACAGAGGGAGATAGATGATAGACAGACAGATAGTTAGACAGACAGATAGAGGGAGATAAATACATGGATGGGTAGATAGATAGATAGAAAGAAGTGAGATCCAAGCTCCACACCTTGTATTAAAATAAACCTATAATAAACTAAAGATTAAAAATGAATGACCACTGAAAAAAGGCCAGGCAGAATCAGGGGAGAATATTTTTGTATATAATGTTGGAGAGGGCATGTATTTCTAAGCAACCCAGAAAACCAGAAGCCACAGAAGAAAGATCAATAAATTAGATTAGTTGAAAAATGTGGATTGAAGAAAAGAAAATTCTCCGAAGAATTAAAACATGAATATGGGGAAAATTTAGTATATATGATAAGTTAATTTTTTCAGTTTATAGAGCATTCCTACGAACCAGTGGATAAAGATCAAAAGCTTCATATAAACATAGGCAAATATATTAATAGACAGGTCATACACAAAAAATATTTTTGAATATATGAAAAATGCCCAACCTCAATTATATTTCCATAAATTCATATTATAACAGCAATGTGCTACTACTTCTTAACATATTTGAACAGAACAAAACATGTGCTAATACTCTTGCTTAGGACAGTACTTTCCATACTGAAGCATAGTATAAACTTATTTTCTTTTATTTTTATAGTTATGCATTTAATAATTCTTCACATTAAATGTAAATGGCACATCAGAGCTATGATATTGTTTTTATTTTTCTAGCGCTGCTGTAACAGAAATACCACAAGTAGGGAGCATTAAAGAACTTAAATTTATGTTCCTTCCTTGTCGAATTTCAACACATATTTGGGGTGGGAGGTGCAATTCAATCCATAAAGGACATCATAGATATTATTGCTAAGCTTAAGGCTAGGTTTAGAAAAACTGATAATTTTAAAGAAAAATATTAAACAAATAATTAGAGTGCTTAGTGTGTGCTCTGTGTATCCTTTCCATCTTCTAAGCAAATCTTGGCAAATCTGCTGCCAAAGACCTCCACCAAGTGTTAAAAAGCAAAGATGTCACTCTGAGGACAAAGGTGCACCTGACTCAATCCATGATGTTTTCAGTTGCCTCATATGCGGATGTGAAAGCTGAACAATGAATAAGGAAGACCGAAGAAGAATTGACAATTTTGGGCTGTGGTATTGGCATGAATATTGAATATACCATGGACTGTCAAAAGAATGAACATATCTGTCTTGGAAGAAGGACAGCCAGAATGCTCCTTAGAAGCAAGGATGATGAGACTTCTTCTCACATACTTTGGATATTTTATCAGGAGGGACAAGTCCCTGGAGAAGGACATCATGCTTGGTAAAGTGGAGGGTCTATGAAAAAGACCCTGAACAAGATGGATTGGCACAGTGGCTGCAACAATGGACTCAAGCATAACAACAATCACGAGGATGGTGCAGGACTGGGCAGTGTTTCGTTCTGTTGTACATAGGGTCACTATGAGTCAGAACCGATTTGACGGCACCTAACAACTGCAACAGTGCGTGCTAGATTCTATGCCATGTACTTTATACAAATTTATTCAGCGGATCCTCAAACAGCCCCATTACGCCCAGTTTACAGATAAATAATCTGAGAAGCTGGACTATATGAAGAAGAACGGGACATCAGGATTGGAGGGAGACTCATTAACAACCTGAGATATGCAGATGACACAATGTTGCTCGCTGAAAGTAAAGAGGACTTGAAGCACTTACTGATGAAGATCAAAGACCACAGACTTCAATATAGACTGCGACTCAACATAAAACAAAAATCCTCACAACTGGGCCAATAAGTAATATCATGAGAAACAGAGAAAATACTGAAGTTGTCAAGGAATTTCATTTTACTTTGATCCACTATCAACACCCATGAAAGCAACAGTCAAGAAATCAAATGACTTATTGCATTGGGCAAATCTGCTACAAAAGACCTCCTTCAAGTGTTAAAAAGCAAAGACATCACTTTGAGAACTAGGGTGCACCTGACTCAAGCCATGGTATTTTCATTTGCCTCATATGTATATGAAAGCTGCTCAATGAATAAGGAAAAAGGAAAAAGATTGATGCCTTTGAATTAGGGTGTTGGTGAAGAATATTGAATATACCATGGACTGCCCAAAGAACAAATCTGTTTTAGAAGAATTACAACCAGAATGCTCCTTAGAAGCAAGGATGGTGAGATTACGTCTCACATACTTTGAACATATTGTCAGGAGGAATCAGTCCCTAGAGAAGGACGTCATGCTTGGTAAAGTAGAGGGTCATTGAAAAAGAAGAAGACCCTCAATGAGATGGATTGATATAGTGGCTGCAACAATGGGCTTAAGCATAAAAACGATTGTGAGGATGGTGCGGGACTGAGCAGTGTTTCATTCTGTTGTACGTAGGGTCTTTATGAGTTAGAACTGACTTGATGGCACCTAACAATAACAACAGACAAGGAAACTGAGGCACAGAAAACTTAAGTCAGATGAGCAATGTCACACAACTAGCTGGTGATGGCTCAAGAATTTGAACCCAGGACATTGGGCGGCAGGGCCCACACTAATAACCACCTCACCACAATATAGGGGCTTCGTGCTGGGAGATGAAATTGTGCAGGTAAAACAAATGATTCAAGATGAGGAACCTCTGTCTTAGGCGTGGGGGAAGCAGGAACTCTCTATAGTGAAGGTGGAGTATACTTGGAGGGCAATTTTTCTAAAGTTGAATAAAAGCATCTAAAAGCATCAATGCTCTGAAAGATGATAATCCAAAAAGAGCAAAGGGGATAATCCAAAAGGAGCGATGCTCTAAATCCTCTAGTGTACTGTCTACACCAGGTAACAATTGCACTTCTTGGGAATTAATGCCACAGGAATACTCATGTGCATCTAAGGTGCCCATGAGAGTACTGACTACACCATTGCTGACCATGGTGATCCAGTTCTCTGTCAACAGATGAACATGTAAATATAGTCCCTCCATTTTATGCCATAATATAATACGGAATTATTTTCTGTGAAAAGAATGAGGTGTTGTTGTTGTTGTAAGGTGCTGTCTAGTCAGATCCCATTTATAGTGACCCTATGTACAACAGAACGAAACACTGCCTGGTCCTACGCCATCCTCACAATCGTTGTTATGCTTGAGCCCATTGTTGCAGCCACTGTGTCAATCCATCTCGTTGAGGGTCTTCCTCTTTTTTGCTGGCCCTCTACTTTACCAAGCATGATGTCCTTCTCCAGAGTCTGGTCCCTCCTGACAACCTGTCCAAAGTATGTAAGACATAGTCTTGCCATCCTTCATTCTAAGGAGCATTCTGGTTGTACTTCTTCCAAGACAGATTAGTTCATTCTTTTGGCAGTCCATGGTATATTCAATATTCTTTACATTTATTTATCTAACAAATTTTAAGATATATATATATATATTTAAAAAACAGACTACAGCACAATATGTATATTCTGCTTCCCTTTGAAATTCCCAGCATGAATACACACATACATGGTGGGTGTTCTTTGCACTAAAAGTGAACCGGTAAGTAACTAAGGTTCCATTTGCTGACAAAGCAATTAAACCACAAATTCTGTCATGGCCAGGTCTAAATTAAAGTTACTGCTTTTTTTGTTTGTTTTGTTTATAATTTATATTAACCCCATAATTTGGCAACATATTTTGTTTTTTAGTTTAAGCTAAAGATTGTAATCGGGATGATGCCAAATTGACATTATCGTTAAGAGCCTTTGGCATATAATTTCATCTAGCATCGCTAATTTCTAAAGTTTCCTAGAAGCTACTCATTGACGTCAAAGGTTTGTTTTTTGTTTGTGTGTTTTGTGTCTGTGTATGTGGTGGTGGTGTTGTTGCTAATTTGAGATCTGAAACAATTTCCCCATAGAAACAAGAAAAAACCAAAACCTAACTCATTGCTATCGAGTCTATTCCGATTCATAGTGACCCTACAGGAGAGAATAGAACTGCCCCATAGGGTTTCCGAGGCTGTAATCTTTATAGAAGCAGATTGCCACATCTTTCTCCCACGGAGCAGCTGGTAAGTTTGAACCAGTGAACTTTCAGTTAGCAGCCAAGCGCTCAACCACTGTGCCACCAGGGCTCCTCAGAAACAAGATAATTAATATTAATCACCATCAGAAACAAGATAATTAATATTATTCACCAGTGGCATCACTAAGGGAAGGGGGGTGCAGACCCCACCAGGTGACGCTGTCAGAGGAGATGACACCAGAATGACTCTCTATAAAATTTTTGTGCAGTACTTTAGTAGAAATTTATTACGTTTTGTAAAAATATGCCTATAGTTAGTTGTAACAACAAAAACATTTTTCATAAGCCCAGGTTCCATGTATCAATCTACTACAAGGTTAAAACTCTATGCTAGTTTACTTTTTGAACCTTCTCGCGTGCTCCGATCAGAGCTGTCATTATTACCCAATTACAATGACCCTTCCAATCACGTGGTTTCTTTGGCACATGCTGCAAGCACACGCTGTTTTCGTTGCTGCTGGTGTTTTTATGGTCTCTGATTTTGTTAAATTTTCTGGCGCTTTACCTACAATATCGTGGTAACTAGTATTTGTGAACCTATATCAATAACTTTCTTTGAGAATAAAGTAGTAATTAAAGGAAAAGAAGGAGAAAAATAGAAAAAGGTTTCTGCTCAGTTACTAATAATATTGTTTAACTAATAATGTAATTCAATGTATATTCATATAATATAAGAAATATTACATTTAAGCAATTTACAACTATATCACATATTATTCTATGATCAAAATTAATAATAAACATTACAAAGGATTCTGTATGGTCTGGTATGAGAGGAGGTCCATGGGGGAGGTGACGCCATGAGTTACCACATAGTGACATCAACCCTAGTGATGGCACTGTTAATTATATCCCAGTTATTCATAAAAGGCTATTTATTCACAAGTGCATTATATGTACAGTAATATTTCAATTAAACTTTATAATTATTTAAGGCACATCTATTTGGGAAATCAAGAATACATTAGCTCTGGGTTGGGACAGAGCTCTTTTTTTCAGAGGTGCCTCAGAAATTCCTGAATACCTCATTTTTGTTTTTTTTCTGTTTTTTAACTTTTTGCATGTTTGTCAAAGAACAGCTGTGTTTTAGTAAGTTCAATAACTTCCCACGTATTCTAAATTGGTAAACGTAGGTCATCCAGCTCCTTGACCAACCACCCATTCTGCAAGAAAACCTCAAGAATTTGTAGACTTAGAATCATTTTGGATTTCCATATACTTTCAGTTATTTCTGGTGCAGAAATCAGATATACATTCCAGCTATATAATTGGAATCCTATTGATAAAGATATTATTTAAAAATCGACCTTATTTACAATATTCCTTATTAAAGCAAAGAACTCACGAATATAGACTATTGACTCTAAAAATAAGATATCAGATTGTATGTGTTTACATGTATTTTGAACCCTAAGAGATTAGACTCCTCATAAAACCAGATCTTTTACTGAAGCTACTCATATTTTTTGTGAAGTCTTAAGTGCAAAAGATGTTTTAAAAATAAGGGAGGCAATAGATGTCCTTGGGTACTATCCAGTGCTCAGAACAGTGTTTGGCACATAATACTTACCTTATTAAATATAACAGAGTGTAAAATATTCATGGATAGAATAGCCGCCCTTCTTTGATCACGTCTGTTGGATTTTCAGGCTTTTTTCCTGTGGCATGTGATTCCTGAAGGAGGAAAATGACTTAAATAAGAGAGTTTCAAGTTAAACACTGTGCCTCAGATAAGAGGCAGTGTAGTACCGTGGCTGTTAGCAAGGGCTTGAGCCAGACAGCCCTGAGTGTCACTCCTAATTCTACCTCAGGCAAACTGCTGCACCTCTCTAAGCTCTTGATTCATCTTCTGTAAAAAACAGAAAATACTCATTTTATGTAACTGGTGTTGTGCATGTGTATATAAAGCATCCAATAAGAAGCCTGGCCCTAAGCATGTAGTAAATGACAGTAAATAGAGGGCATCAACTAACTAATGTTGGGGTAACACTGGTACTTTACAGTTACTAACACATTTACATACCTCATCTCATATTCTTATGAGAGCTATTTTATAGATTAAGCTCAGAGGTTAAGTGATTTGCCCAACGCCACATCAGAGTTAGAATGCAAATACATATCTCTTTGGCTCTAAAACCCATGGCTTTTACAATATTGTCACTTGTTTAGTATATAACAATCTTTTATATATGCTTAATAACTATGAAATAGGGGCCACTGGTTAAGAAGTTAGGATCCCCAGTGGTACAGTGGTTAAAGTGCTTGGCTGCTAACCAAAAGGTCAGCAGTTCAAACCCACCAGCCACTTCGGGGAGAAAGATGTGGCAGTCTGCTTCTGTAAAGATTTACAGCCTTGGAAACCCTATAGGGCAGTACTACTCTGTCCTATAGGGTCTCTATGAGTCGGAAACGACTCCATGGCAATGGGTTTTGGTTTTTGGGTTAAGGAGTACAGGTGCAAAAGATGTTTTAAAAATAAGTGAGGCAATAGATGTCCTTATGTACTATCCAGTGCCCAGCACAGTGTTTGGCACAGAGTAGGTGCTCAGTAAAATTTTCAGTCAAATACTAGGTTTTAAAAGGATTAAAGAAAAAAAAAAGATAATACAAGACAGTGCTTGTGTTTGGTTCCCTTTACCCCCTGGTAGAGGCAACACGCCATATGCCTGAGTGACCCTGGTGACCTTGGGTGAGCCAAGAAGGCAAGGCCCTAACTGCTCTTTACCTGGGCCATTTCTCAAGGTGTGTTTTCAGCAGGCAACCTTGAGAGATGAGGTAATGCTCCCCCAAGGCAAAGAGCAAGCTTGTGACTGCTCACTGTAAGAGCTATACATCCCCAAGCTCTGTGTTCCTCTTCTGTAATGCAGCCCAATTCATGCCCCAGCATCTATCCTGGACCCTTTGCATGGAAACCAAGGGACTCAGAGGTCCTGGGAAACCTACACAAACCAACATGAAGCTCCAGCTACTGCTTTTGCTGCAAGTAAGAAAGTTCTTTGTCTTTGATCCAGGAGTCTCGTGTCTTCTGCCAACATCTATAGAACAGTAACAGGCTGTCTTGTTAACTTGTAAGTAGAGTAAAATCTTGGACCTTCCACAGTCCTGGTACAATTCTCTACAGAAGATAGGCCAATTTTTTTTTATTGTACTTTAGATGAAGGTTTACAGAACAAATAGTTTCTCATTAAACAATCAGTGCACATATTGTTTTATGACATTGGTTAACAACCCCATGGCACATCAACATGTCAACACTCTCCCTTCTCCACCTTGGAGGACCTTTTTTTTTTTTGGTGAAAATATACATAGCCAAAGATACATCATTTCAAAAATTTCAACATGTACAATTCAGTGACATCTATTACATTCTTCCAATTGTGCTGCTATTCTCACTGTGTTTCCCAGATTGTTCCGTCACCATTATCTTCAACTCACTGCTGCCTAAGCTTCCCATCAAAACTTTTGAGTTGCTGTTGTCAATTTGATCTCACATAGATAATTCTTTCTTTTTTTTGTACTTTAGATGAAAGTTTACAGAACAGTTTCTCATTAAACGGTTAGTACACATATTGCCCTATGACAGTGGTTAACAACCCCATGACAAGTCAACACTGTCCCTTCTCAACCCTGGGTTCCCTATCACCAGCTTTCCTGTCCCCTCCTGCCTTCTAGTCTTTGTCCCTGGACTGCTGTGCCTTATTAGTCCTGTTTCGTTTTATGGGGCTGTGCAGTGAACCTTGGGAGTGACTTCACTGCTGAGCTAAAAGGGTGTCCAGGGGCCATACTCTCGGGGTTTCTCCAGCCTCTGTCAGATAGAGGCTAATTTTTATGAAAAATAGATAACATACTCTTCCTTAACGTTATAGGTCATTCTAATGTTGTAATATTTATTAATGGAATATATCCAGTGGAAATATGTATTAGTAGGAGGCACCAATAGTATTTTCAATATTCAGTGTAGTGGTAAGTTAAAAAGAAATAAAAACCTTCTACTTGTTTAATGGTTCCTGATACTTATCCTTGCTTGGCCTCTCTGACCATCACGTGGTGTGGTGGGAACAGCCCTGGGCTAAATGAGAACTGGATTCTGTTTCTAAATTGGCTCCAAACAAGTTGTGTGGCCAAGAGCAAGTTACTCTACACCTGTATTTCCTTTTCTCTGATTACAAAAAGGGGTGGTGAGATTCAGGGTCGTCTATAGGTAAGACCATATGAAATCACTGATACTTAACCAACTCAACTAACATAATGCAAATTGTGTATGATTCAACCTAAATCCCTTAGAGTCCCTGGGTGGTACAAATGGTTAAGTGTTTGGCTGCTAACAAAAAAGTTATTCAAGTCCACCCATAGGCACCTCAGAAGAAAGTCCTGGTGATCTAATTCTGAAAAATCAGCCATTTGAAAACCCTATGGCGCACAGTTCTTCTCCACACACATGAGGTCGCCATGAGTCAGAAATGACTAGATGACAACTGGTTTGGTTTTGGTTTGTAGTTTCCTAATGCATCTTAAAATTTATTTCCAATAAATATGTTAAACTCTTTAAATTTTTCATGTTAGAGCTTTTCTTCATGTTAATATTACATGAGAACACAAAGCTAGCAAAAGATTAGTGCTCTTTTCTGAAGGAAAGAAATCCAAAAGGTGTATGCATTGTGGGTCCAGGCCTCCTTCAAGATATTCTGCACTTAGTAACACAGGATAAATTGTAGGTGAAGGATTCTCTCAATATTGTGAAAGAACTAAAGCTTGAATGCGGTAGTTCTACTCTGTCATGTAGGGTTGCTATGAGTTGGAGTTGACTGGACAGCACGCAAGAACAACAAAAGATTGAAAAAGATTTAAGGGTTAGGGCACTTGGCCGAAGTAGCTGTGAGCATGAAAAGAGAAAAACGGGCAGTGAAAATACCAGAACAAGACCTCAGACCTGTGTCTACGAAAATGAGTAAGTTTAGAAGACTCTGATTTGATCTGCATAGTGCAAATGAAAGTTTTATTTGGGTTTGAACTTCTGTCTTCTAATTTCTATTCTTTAATGTCCTTATTAATCATCCCAACTGCAAGGCTTATCTTCATTTCAGCATGTTGAACTCAATATCATTCTTTCTAAAAAGAGAGAAGAAAAAAATAAATTGCTTGAGTAGTGGAAATGGATCCCCAGCAAGGTAGCATGCTACACTCCAACAAGTTTTATTAGCTAAAGTTCCCATCAAAGGAAAATTCAGAGACAGAAAAAGGCTGTTATTTACTGTAACAAAAAATTGAGGAGTGTTACCAAAAACTATCCCCAAAACTCAATACAGAATTACTGTGACAATGTTTTTTCCATCTTTATATATCACAATAACAGTAAGTGAAATGCTCAATGAATTACATTGCCAGTAGGTACTTATATAAATAAACAAAATTCTTGAATTAAATAAATAAATACACTTACTAATTATTTAAGAAAGCTCAGAGTGATATCCAGGCTCTCTTGAAAAAGTTAAAGATTCTAGAACACGTTTAAATGAAAAGGAACCAGATCTATTCCAGCTCATTCATTTCCTATAGTTAAATCTCTGAATACACACTTACTGAATTACTGTATGGGCTGTTTCAGAATGTATGGTGGTGGTCGTTTTATTGTTAGACTCAAGTTTTCAGGTATTATTCTCTGTCTAAGCAAAATTCTCCATTTTAGCTATGACTCAGAATCTTTCAAGAAAAGTTTTACCCAAAGAGAATTACATTGTTGGGATGTGAACCACGTGTGAAGCTCGAGTACCATCTGCATTTAAGAAAATATATTCGTTCTATCCCTTCCTAAATGCTCTTGTGGTAGCTGCTCTGGGCATTGGCCAGGGTTTCTGGTTGTCAGGGTCCTGTATGATTTCATCTTATAACAAGTCCTTAGCTGCAGGAGTTCCCAGAGAAGTCCATGCTGGACTGATCATCTTGCCCACCCTTACCCTTGACCCTCTCCACCCAGGCTCCTTAGAGAGAGGCCCAGTTATGTGATTGTAACTCCTAGCCAAAGTGCTAGTGGACAAAAGTTAATGGCAACTACCAAGACACTTCTTTTCCTAACATATGTGTCTGTTCTAGCATTGGCTTTCTGGAAATATGGCCCTACCTCAACTGTCTGACCCAAGAATGACTTGAATGACAAGAAAGTCACGTCCAGACTGACTATTGTTACAGTAGCAAGCAAATGGGGGAAGAGCCGGAAGACCAATAATTCTGTCAGTATCACTTCATTCTCAGCCTTATTTTCTTTCCCCAGAATAAACAAAAACTACAACAACAAATGAACAAGAGTTCATTTTCAGCCCCCAACGAGATAAAATACTTAGGGATAAATCTAACCAGAGACGTAAAAGACCTATATGAAAACTACAAGACACTACTGCAAGAAACCAAGAGACCTGCATAAGTGGAAAAACATACCTTGCTCACGGATAGGTAGACTCAATGTTGTGAAAATGTCAATTTTACCCAAGGCGATCTACAGATACAGTGCAATCCCGATCTAAATTCCACTGGCATTTTTTAATGAGATGGAGAAACAAATCACCAACTTCATATGGAAAGGGAAGAGGCCTTGAATAAGTAAAGCATTACTCAAGAACAAAGTGGGAGGCCTCACACTACCTGATTTTATAATCTATTATACCGCCACGGTAGTCAAAACAGCCTGGTACTGGTTCAACAACAGACACGTAGACCAATGGAACAGAATTGAGAATCCAGACATAAATTTATCCACCTATGAGCAGCTGATATTTGACAAAGGCCCAAAGTCTGTTAATTGGGGAAAAGACAGTCTCTTTAACAAATGGTGCTCGCATAACTGAATATCCATCTGCAAAAACCTGAAACAAGACCCATACCTCACATCATGCACAAAAACTAACTCAAAATGGATCGAAGACTTAAATATACAATTGGAAACAATAAAGATCATGGAAGAAAAAATAGGGACAATGCTAGGAGCCTTAATACATGCATAAACACAATATGAACCATAAGTAACAGTGCACAAGCACCAGAAGAGAGACTAGATAAATGGGAGCTCCTAAAAATCAAACACTTATGCTCATCAAAAGACTTCACCAAAAGACAACCTACAGACTGGGAAAAAAATTTTGGCTACAACAAATCTGATCAACATCTAATCTGTAAAATCTACAAGGTACTGCAAAACCTCAACAACAAAAAGACAAATAGCCCAATTAAAAAATGGGCAAATGATATGAACAGGCACTTCACCAAAGAAGACACAGGTGGCTAATAGACACATGAAGAAATGCTCATGATCATTAGCCATTAGAAAAATGCAGATCAAAACTACAATGAGATAGCCTCTCACCCCAATGAGGCTAGCGTTAATCCAAAAAACACAAAATAATAAATGCTGGAGAGGTTGTGGAGAGACTGGAACACTTATACACTGTTGGTGGGAATGTAAAATGGCACAACCACTTTGGAAATTGATTTGGCACTTCCTTAAAAAGCTAGAAATAGATGTACCATACAATCCAGCTATCCCGCTCCTTGGAATATACCCTAGAGAAATAAGAGCCATCACATGAATAGATATATGCACCCCCATGTTCATCGCAGCACTCTTCACAATAGCAAAAAGATGGAAACAACCTAGGTGCCCATTAACCGACAAATGGATAAACAAGTTATGGTATATCCACACAATGGAATACTACCCAACTATAAAGAACAACGATGAAGCCATGAAACATCTTATAACATGGAGGAAGCTGGAGGTCATTATGCTGAGTGAATTTAGTCAGTCACAGAAGGACAGATATTGTATAAGACCACTATTATAAGGACTCAAGAAAAGGTTTAAACCCAGAAGAAAACATTCTTTGATGGTTACAAGGGTAGGGAGGGAGGGGGAGGGTTATTTACTAACTAGATAGTAGATAAGAATTATTCTAGGTAAAAGGAAGGACAGCACTCACTACAGGGGAAGTCAGCACAACTGGACTAAACCAAAGCTGAATACAATCAAACACTTTGAGGGACAGAGTAGCAGGGGTAGGTGTCTGGGTACCATGTTTTCAGGGGACATTGAAGTCAACTGGTATAACAAAGCTTATGAAGAAATGTTCTGCATCCTACTTTGGTGAGTGGTGTCTGGGGTCTTAAAAGCTTGCAAGCAGCCATCTAAGATGCATCAATTGGTCCCAACCACCTGGAGTAAAGGAGAATGAAGAACACCAAAGACACAAGGAAAGTATTAGCCCAAGAGACAGAAAGGGCCACAGAAACCAGAGACTTCATCAGCCTAAGACCAGAAGAACTAGATGGTGCCTGGCTACCACCAATGACTGCCCTGACAAGGAACACAACAGAGAGTCCCAGATGGAGCAGGAGAAATGTGGGGTGCAGAAATCAAATTCTAGTAAGACCAGACTTAATGGTCTGAGACTGGAGTTACCCCGGAAAGCATTGGCCCCTGGATTCTCTATCAGCCCACAATTTCCGAGGCCAACTCTTCAGACAGGGATTGGACTGGACTGTGGGACATAAAGTGATACTCCTGAGGAGTGTGCCTCTTAGCTCAAGTAAATACAAGAGACTAAATGGGCAGCTTCTGTCCGGAGGTGAGATGGGAAGGCAGAGAGGGCTAGGAGCTGGCTGAATGGACATGGGGAATCAGGAAGGGAAAGGAGGTCTGTGCTGTCACAATATGGGGAGAACAATTAAAGTCACATAACAATGTGTGTATAAATTTTTGTATGGGAAAAAAAGATTTCATCTCATTGTGCTTCGTATAATTTTAAAATACGTAATTTATTAATTCATGGAAATTCAGAGAGAAAAAATGACTTGATCTGTTCTTGGTATCAGTGGTGATACATGACTTTTTAAGAGTGATATTATGCTGAGGTTTCCGTGGTGGCCGTCGGCATATGGAAAGTTTGTCCATGAGACATCCAGTTGCTGTCAGCTTTCAAACTCCTAGGTCCATTTATTAGAGTGAAAAATAATAATAATGCAAGATATGTTTCCCTTCCTTATTTTTCTATTTTCTTTCTACCCTGCCTCATTTAAAATAGATTTGAAGAGGATATCATCTGTGGTCTTACTGTATGTTGTGTTTACAGAACGCTGATATTTGTTCTCTCAGGTAAAGGACTTGGGACAATTGCCAGCGTATATATTTTACAATGAAACAGAGGCTCAAAATGTTAAGTGATTTAAACATAGTATTGGCAGGAACAGGGCAGGAATTCTGACCTAGACCTTCTAACATGAAAACTATTATGTTTTTCCCACAGAGGCCAGAGCTGCCTCTCTAAGCTTACGAGTAGATCAAAATTGCACAGAAAAATCCTAAAAGTCGGCCATCTCTGAAGATCACGTTGCTGTCTCCTGAGAGTCAGCACTGGCCTGGCCTCATCTGGGTTTGCAGACTAACCCAAGGTGCTGCCTTTGTGGAGGACGCATGGGGCAGTGAGCTGTATGAGCTGTGTAGGAGGTCAAGAGCCTGAGAATCCTCATGGCCCTTGATCTTCCCTAAGACTCTCCAGGGTGTAATAAGACCCCTGTGGTGCAGCTCATTTGGCTACAAGGGCTCACTAACAACTTCAAAACCTGAAATCACGGAGACAAGTCTCACCAGGGTCCTGTACATTGTCTGAGCACTGAGCATGTGATAGGACAAAGCGTGCTGGGAAGCAGCTGAGAAGGTTGTCTACGCTCGTTGCTGTTGTTAGCTGCCATTGAGAGAGTCCCCAACTCATGGTGACCCCATGCACAACAGAACAAAATGCTGTCTGGTCCTGCACCCTCCCCATGATTGTTTGCGGATCAGAATGTTGTGATTCCTAGTTTCCATTGGCTGATTTTCAGAAGTACGTCACCAAGCCTTTCTTCCCCGTCCGTTCAGTCTGGAAGCTCTGCTGAAACCTGTTTGGCTTCATAGCAACACGAAAACCTCTACTGACAGATGGGTAGTGGCTGTGCATGAAGTGCATTGGCTAGTAAAAGAACCTGGATCTCCATGGAAGGGGAGAATGCTGTCTCTGAACCACCAGTGCTATTCTGTATTTAATTGGATTTTTCAGAAACAGGCATTGAACTGAAAATTCCATCCTAATTTTAGGACTTCATAGATCAATTTAGAAGCATCGGATTTCAACATGAAATCAGTACTCAAAATCTGCACTGGGGAAGTCAGCACAACGTAACCAAAGCAAGGTCATGGAAGCTTCATGTTGTTCTTAAATGCCTTCGAGTCAATTTCGACTCATAGACACATCCAGACTCCCTGAGGGACTGAATTACTGGACTGAGGGCCGGGGACCATGGTCTCTGGGGACATCTAGCTCAATTGGCATACAGTTTATAAAGAAAATGTTCTACATCCTACTTCGGTGATTAGCATCTGGAGTCTTAAAAGCTTGTGAGTGGCCATATAAGATACTCCACTGGTCCCACCCCATCAGGAGCAAGGAAGAATGAAGAAAACCAAAGACAAAAGGGAAAGATTAGTCCAAAGGACTAATGGACCACAACTACCACAGCCTCCACCAGACTGAGTCCAGTGCAACTAGACGGTTGCTCTGACAGGGATCACAATGGAGGGTCCGGGACAGAGCTGGAGATAAATGTAGAACAAAATTCTCACTCACCAAAAAAAAAAAAAAAAAAAAATGAGCAGACTTACTGGTCTGACAGAGACTGGAGAAACTCTGAGAGTATGGCCCCTGGACACCCTTTTAATTCAGTACCAAAGTCACTCCTGTGGTTCATCCTTCAGCCAAAGATTAGATAAGCCCATAAAACAAATTGAGACTAAGTGGATACAGCAGCCCAGGGGCAAGAACTAGAAGGCAGGAGGGGACAAGAAAGCTGGTGATAGGGAACCCAAGTTTGAGAAGGAGAGTATGTTGACACATCATGGGGTTGGCAACCAATGTCACAAAACCATATGTGTATTAATTGTTTAATGAAAAACTAATTTGCTCTGTAAATCTTTGTCTAAAGCACAGTAAAAAAAAAAAAAATAATAATTGAAGAAAAATCTGCTTGAGAAGAATCCTCCTAGGTGGAAAGAGAACAGCAGAGGAATTATATCTTTCTACACGTCAGCTTTACTTGGAGTATTTAAGGTTAAAAAATAGTGAAAGCCTTTCCAATATTTTTATTCAAAGTAACCACTTATACAGCTATACAATTTTTAGGAAAAATGGTCTTGTGCAAAAAACATGGAGAAGAGAGATTATACACATCCTTGAATCAATCTGACTCCTAACGGCCTCAAGATGAAAAAGGGTGAAAGGGCTAAAACATTAAGAGTGTAATTATAGATCTTACAGATCTATAGAACTATAAAAACTTATGGATCAAAATGTCCTCTGATCACACTGCTTGCTCAGGATTTGTCTCTGAAATGTACTGGAAGCAGACAGTTATGCAATACAATTGACTGATTGAGCCATAATCCTGTCTTAGAAATGCGCAATATATGAGCCGCTTACTTTGGCACAGTCGTTACAAGTACTTTATGTTCTGTCTACAGGACCTATATGAGGCAAAATGGTAAAGTGGGTAAATTACTCTTTCTCTCACCTTCTCATTTTTTCTACATATATATATATATATATATATGTATATTTTTTAACTCAACCTGTATCAGTGGTTCTCAGTTCAGAGGAAAAAATAGTTACTGTTGAGTTGATTCTGACTCATGGCAACCAAATGTGTGTCAGAGTGCAGCTGTGCTCTGTAGGATTTTCAATGGCTGATTTTTTTCAGAAGCAGACTGCCAGGCCTTTCTTCTGAGGTACCTCTGGGTGGACTTGAACCTCCAGTCTTTCAGTTAGCAGCCAAGCATATTAACTATTTGTATTCCCAGTTAGGAGTAAATGAGGCTAAAATGTAGCCTCCTCAAAGACAGAAGCCAGGTCTTATTTTCTTCAATATCCACTTTTCAGAGCTTAACGTAATACCTGACACATATTTATGATTTAAAAAGCGTCTTTATTATTAACTGAGGAAATGCCTCAAGAAAGGGTATTTATATTTTTAATAAGATATTATGCATTTGAAAAAATTTTGAACCCTCAATAAATATTTAGATGGTGGCACTTCATCTACAATGGGGAGGCTGAAGGTGGTGAAGGCGCCTTTTCTCTCCTCCTAGAGGGGTCTGAATGTCACGATCCAAAGGAAGAGCTCCCCAGTCCCTATGCCCACATATCTCATAAAATTCTAATTAGAGATTTGTTTCATGTAATAAGTAGGACGTATATGGAAGACTAAAGTGGAAAATGGATGGTACAAATGGTCAACATACTCAGCTGCTAATGGAAAGGTTGGAGGTTGGAATTCACCCAGAGGAGCCTCAGAAAAAGGCCTGGCTATCTACTTCCAAAAAATCAGCCATTAAAAACACTATGGAACATCAACACCAACCAAAAAATATATGTGTGGTTACATACGTATATAGATATGCATTTATCTTTATAGGTATGTATATGTGTGTATATATGTGTGCATATATACGTGTAGCTATATGTATATGTGCATGTGCATTATGTATGTTCATATATATAATAAAGCACATAGGAGGCACAGTTCTGAATATGCCTTTGACATAACCGAACATCTCAAGGGACAGATTTTCTGGATTTGAAGGCTTAGGATCATAGTCTTGTGGGACAACTTGGTCAATCGGCCAAACATAGTTCACAAAGTTTATGTTCTACATACTAGTTTGGTGAGCAGCATCTGTGGTCTTAAAAGCTTGTGATTCAACTATAGGATTCATCTTGTCAGGAGCAAAAGAAAAAGAAGGAAACCAAAGACTCAGAGAAGAAACTAGCCTGTAGAACTAACAGTCTACACAAAGCATGGGCTCATCTACTCTGAGACCAGAAGAACTAGACGGTGCCTGGCTATTACTAATGACTAGTCTGATTAATGCCACAATATATGGATCCTGACAGAAGGGGATAAAAATGTGGAACAGAAATCTAATTCTTAAAAAGTTCAGACTTACTGTACTGGTTGAGACTAGAGGGCTCCCTGAGACCATTGCCATGAGATACTCCATAAACCTTGAAGCAAAACTACCCCCGAGCGTACCTTTTAGCAAAAGTATAGACAGGCTCATAAAATAAAGTATATTACCAGTGAGTACTGCAGATCTTTAAAAAAATCATCTATAGGAGATCAAATGGTCAACAGTTACTCTAAAGAAAAGATGAAAGGGTAAGGGGACAGGGAAACCAGATTACTGGAAGCAAAACATCTGAAAGGGAATTGATTAGAATGTTAAATCATTGTGAAAATTTTAACCAATGTCTCTGAAAAATTTGTAGAGTAATTGTTAAAAGGGAACCTAATTTTCTGTGTAAATTTTCACCAAAAACACAATAAAATATTATAATTAAAAAAAAAACAAACTTAATGGAGCACAGTTCTACTGTGATGCACATGAAGTTGCCATGAGTCAGAGTCAACTCAAAGGCAACTCGAAACTGAAGAGTGTAAGATATCAGCCACTAAAACGATTGAGCCTTAATTATTTAATTAAAATAATTTATTAAATCTACCTTGGAAGAAGTAAAGCCAGAATGCTTCTTAGAAGCAAGGATGATAAGACTTCATCTCATATACATTGGACATGTTATCGGGAGGGACCAGTTCTTGGAGAAGGACATTATGTTGGGTAAAGCAGAGCATCAGTGAAAAAGAAAAAGACCTCCAACGAGATGGATTGACACAGTGGCTGCAACAATGGGCACAAACATAGCAACTATTGTGAGGATGGCGCAGCACTGGTCAGTATTTTCTTCTATGGTACATAGGGGTGCTATGACTTGATGGAACCTAACGGAAGATTTTTTAATTTTTTTATTGTACTTTAGGTGAAGGTTTACAGAACAAATAGTTTCTCATTAAACAGTCAGTACACGTATTGTTTTATGACATTGGTTAATAACCCGATAACATGTCAACACTCTCCCTTCTCGAACTTTCTTTTTTTTTTTTTTTTGGTGAAAATATACATAGCCAAAGATACACCATTTGAAAAATTTCTACATGCACAATTTAGTGACATTGATAACGTTCTTCTAGTTGTGCTGCTATTCTCACTTTAGATGAAGGTTTACAGAACAAAATAGTGTCTCAATAAACAGTACACATGTTGTCCTATGATAATGGTTAACAACCCCACTACATGTCAACACTGTCCTTACTCAACTTTGGGTTCCTTATCACCAGCTTTCCTGTCTCCTTCTACCTTCTAGTCCTTGTCCCGGGACTGCTGTGCCTCGTTAGTCCCGTTTTGTTTTATGGGGCTCTCCAATTCCCAGCTGAACGGTAAACCTTGGAAGTGACTTCACCACTGAGCTAAAAGGATGTCTGGGGGTCATAATCTTGGGGTTTCTCCAGTCTCTTTCAGGGCAGTAAATTTGGTCTTTTTTGTGTGTGTTAGAATTTTGTTCTACATCCTTCTCCAGCTCTGTCCAGAAACCTCTGTTGTGATCCCGGTCAGAGCAGTCAGTGGTGGTAGCCGGGCACCATGTACCTGTACTGGACTCAGTCTGGTGGAG
>NW_004444137.1:63866-75416 GCF_000243295.1 Trichechus manatus latirostris | reverse complement strand
TGTAGTTTGGGTAGGTAGTGTGTTTCTAGAAATTTACCCATTTCCTCTAGGTTTTCAAATTTGTTGGAGTATAGTTTTTCATAATATTCTGTTATTATCGTTTTTATTTCAGTTGGGTGTGTTGTAATGTCACCCATTTCATTTCTTATTTGGGCAAAGTAAAGTATTTTAATGAAATGTGCAAAGACCTGGGGTTAGAAAACCAAAAATGAAGAACACTCGGCATTTCTCAAGCTGAAAAAACTGAAGAAAAATTCAAGACTTCAGCTGCAATATTGAAGGATTCCATGGGCAACATATTGCATGATGCAGAAAGCATCAAAAGAAGATGAAAGAGTAACAAAAAGAATTGGTCAACATGCAACCGTTTCAGAAGGTAGCATGTGAACAAGAACCAACAGTACTGAAGAAAGAAATGCAAGCCGCGCTGAAGGCAGTGGTAAATATACAAGGCTCCAGGAATTGATGGAGTATCAACTGAGATGTTTCAACAAATGGATGCAGCACTAGAAGCACTCACTCATCTATTCCAAGAAATCTGGAAGACAGCTACCTAGTCAACCAACTGGAAGAGATCCATTTTTGTGCCCATTCCAAAGAAAACAGATCAAATTGTGGAAATTATCAAACAACATCATTAATATCACAGCAATTAAAATTCTGCTGAAGATAATTCTAAAATGGTTGCAGCAGTACATCGACAGGGAACTGCCTGAAACTCAAGCCCTATCCAGAAAAGGATGTAGAACGAAGGATACCATTGCTGATGTCAGATGGATCTTGGCTGAAAGCAGAGAAAACCAGAAAGATGTTTACCTGTGTTTTATTGACTATGCAAATGTATTTGACTGTGTGGATCATAACGAATTATGGACTACATTACAAAGAATGAGAATTCTAGAACTCTTAATTGTGCTCATGCAGAACCTGTACATAGACCAAGAGGCAGTCATTCACACAAAACAAGGGGATACGTCATGGTTAAAATCAGGAAAATCAAGGTGTGTGTCAGGATTGTATCCTTTCACCATACTTATTCAGTCTGTATGCCGAGCAAATAATCTGAGAAGCTGGTTTATATGAAGAGAATGGGGCATCAGAATTGGAGGAATATTCATTAACAGATATGCAGATGACACAATTGTCCTTGCTGAAAGTGAAGAGGACTTGGAGCATTTACTGATGAAGATCAAAGACTACTGCCTTCAGTATGGATTACACCTCAACATAAAGAAAACAAAAGTCCTCCCAACTGGACCAATAAGCAACATCATGATAAATAGAGAAAAGATTGAAGTTGTCAAGGATTTCATTTTACTTGGATCCATAACCAACATACATGGAAGCAGCAATCACGAAATCAAGTGACATATTGCATTGGGCAAGCTTGCTGCAAAAGACCTTTTTAAAGTGTTAAAAAGCAAAGATGTCACTTTTAAGGACTAAGGTGCACCTGACCCAAGCCATGCTGTTTTCAGTCACCTCACATGCATGAAAAAGCTGAACAATGAATAAGGAAGAGCGACGAATTGGTGCCTTTGAATTATGGTGTTTGCGAAGAATATAGCAAGGACTTCCAGAAGAACAAACAAATCTGTCTTGGAAGAAATACAGCCAGAATGCTCCTTAGGAGCAAGGATGGCAAGTCTTCATCTTACTTACTTTGGCCATGTTTTTGGGAAGGATCAATCCCTGAAGTAGGACATTAAACTTGATAAAACAGAGGGTCAGTGGAAATGAGGAGGACCCTCAGTGAGATGGATTGACACAATGGCTGTAACAGTGGGCTCAAACATAGCAGTAATTGTGGGGATAGCACAGAACCTGGCAGCACTTCCTTCTGTTGTACATGGGGTCACTATGAATCAGAACGAACTTGATAGAACCTAGCAACAACCAAATAAATCAGCCTTAATTATAAGTAATTATTGTAATGCACCTTAATTTAATTAAGTATTTCCTGAAAACTGGGTAACATAACAAACAGCTCTGGGAAGAGATGGTCAATGTCTTAGAGTGAGTTCTCTAGAGAAGCAAAACCAGAAAAGTATATAAATGTATATATAGAGATATTTTTATTAAGGAAATGGCCCACACGGTTGTAGAGGTTGGAATGGCCCAAATCTGTGGGTCAGGCTAGAGCCTTCTTCTAATTCAAGTAGCTGCAGGGGCTGGTGAACACAAGATTGGCAAGTCAGAGAGCAGGGCTCTAGCTCAAAGGCTATGAAGACTGATGAATCCCAAGATCAGCAGGCAAGACTGCAGGTAAAGTGCTAGCTCAAGTCCCAAGAACAGGAGGTCAGACAAACAGGAGCCAGCTGCAGGATCCAGAGTGAGCAAAAAGTCCATCTATATTTGATGCAGGCCATACCCTCAAGGAAATTTCCTTTCAACTGATCGGCTGTTTACAACAGATCCCATCATGAAGGTGATCACATTATATCAAATCTCATCATGGAGGTGATCACATCATTATATGACTTCTAAACTACATCATAACTGCCAAACCACTGAAAATCATAGCCTAGCAAAAGTTGACACACAGCCTTAACAATCACAGTCAATAAACATTTGAACAAACACACTTATATGATGATACTTGAGAGTAAAAGGCAATAACAGCAACAACAACAAGAAGTTGGGATGGGGAGAGAATCAGCCCGGGGATCAGCAAAGGCCATACAGAGGAGATGCTATTTGATATAAAAGGTGCTAGCCAGAGAAGATCTGGGGGAACTACTTTATAAGATAGAAAGGAGAGTAAGTCTAAATGCCAGGAGACTGGAACAAGCTAAATATCTTTAAGGTGAAGAAAAAAGGTCATCCCAAGATGGATATCAGGGACTAAGTTGGAAGGTGGTGGAAGAAGAAACTCAGGCCAGGGAGAGTCCTGTGGATCATGGGTGATAGAGGGTGATGATGTGTTTGGCAGTTATGAAGACCCCAAATCAATGATCAATGAAGCAACAAAATTAATTGCAGAAGAATATATTGTTGTTAATTGCTGTTGATTGACTCTGACACATGATGACATTATTATAACAGAAAGAAATGTTGCCCAATCCTGCACCATCTTCATGTCTTTCCGTGTTTGAGCCTATTGTTGTGCCTGTGTGTCAGTCCATCTCATTGAGGGTTTCCCTGGTTATCACTGCTCCTCTACTTTGCCAACATGATGTTCTTTTCTAGTGATTGGTCTTTCTTGATGACCTGTCCAAAGTAAGCAAGATAAAGTCCCTCCATCCTCTCTTATAAGGAGCATTCTGGCTAACCTTCCTCCAAGATGTATTTATTTGTTCTTCTTGCAGTCCGCAAAGAATATATAACTCTTAATATGAAACCTGTTTGCTGAGCTGCATGTTAGGAAATCGGAACATGTTTTGTCAACCAAGGAGGTTCAGACTGTGGATTGGAAGTAGAAAATCTATGCATATGTATCATGCTATTCTAAAAAAAAAAAAAAAAGAAAGAAAAATTCTCATATATGGCGATTCAAATCATAAGTAGGTCACAACTTCTGAAGCTCAAGCTTCACTGACTGATGAAGATTCTGGTATCGATAAAAACAATATTAACTGCAAGACAAAATATTCTGAAAAGAACAGAAAATTTTGGTGGTTGAATTCAAAGTTAAAAAGCAAGCACAGCTAAGCTAAAAGGAGCCTCCGTGAAATCCATGCCAACAGTGAAATAAAAGCAAGATCCTTGGTTTTCTGGTATTCAGCACGTGTCTATTCAGTGAGAAACTGTTAATACCACTGGGTGGTGCAAACAATCAATGCATTCAGCTGCTAACTGAAAGGTTGGTTGTTCTAGTCCACCCAGAGGCACCTCAGAAGAAAGGCCTATCGATCTACTTCTGAAAAATTAGTCATCGAAAATCCTATGTAATAGTTCTATTCCGACACACATGGGGTCCACTCAAGAGCAACTGTTTGGTTTTTTTTGTTGTTGTTTTTTAAAATAATTTAATTAGTATCTCTCTTAGTTATCTACTGCTGCTATAACAGAAATACCACAAGTGTGGATGGCTTTAACAAACAGAAATTTATTCTCTCACAGTCTAAAAAAATAAAAAATAAAAGCCAAACCCTTTGCCGTAGAGTCAATTCTGACTCATAGCAACCCTGTAGGACAGAGTACAACTGCCCCACAGGTTTCCAAAGAGCAGTTGGTGGATTTCAACCGCCAACCTTTTGCTTAGCAGCCAAACACTTTACCATTGCACCACCAGGGCTTCTCTCACAGTCTAGGAGGCTAGAAATCTAAATTCAGGGTAGCAGCTCCAGGGAAAGGCTTTCTGTCTCTGATGGCTCTAGGGGAAGGTCCTTGTCATCAGTCTTCCCCTGGTATAGGAGCTTTTCAACGCAGGGATCCTGGATCCAAAGGCCGTACTCCACTCCTGGGACTACTTTCTTGGTGGTATGAGGACTTTGTCCTCTCTGCTCCCTTCCTTCTTTCACATCTCCAAAGAGATTGACTCAAGATACAACCTAATCCTGTAGATTGAATCCTACCTCATTAACATTATGTCCTCTAATACTGCCTCATTAACATCATAGAGGGTAGGATTTACAATACATAGCATAGTCACATCCGATCACAAAATGGTGGATAATCACACAATACTGGGAGTCATGGCTTAGCCAAATTGGCATATATTTTTGGGAGACACAATTCAATCCATGACAATATCTCATAATACATTACCTAATAGTTTCTTAATTATTGGTAAGTGAAACTTTCTTTAAAAGTTGTCTTCATTGAATCAAACTGAGAAAATTCAATACTGAAGAAAATGGACAGTACAATTGAACTTACCTTAACAGTAAAATTGGTTCTTCCTTCTCCTCTAAAGTCTAGCTTTGGAAAGATTAGACTTTACTGAGAAGAAAGTTTTAATTTTGTTGTTTGTTGCTGTCTTCTTTTCTGAAAACAAACTATAAGATTTTTCATTCATAAAAGCATTCAATAGGGTGACCACTGACCAAATCTGATAAAATTAGAAGTTTACTGAAAATTTTCCGAATGCTTGGCTAGTGGCCACCATGTTGGACAGTGCAGATAACGAATGTTTCCATCATTGCACAAAGGTTTATTGAATAGCACTTTTCTACACACTTTCCAGGCTTGCATTACTTATTAGACCCTTTTCTGTTCCATTTTGACTGTTAGTGTGAACACATAACTCCAAAATAAAGAACTGCAGAAGATTTACTTATTTGTGGACTTAATTAGTCTACATTTATAGCAGAAGATACTTTCCTAAACAACAACGGCAAAAAATGTTCATTTCTAAGTTTTTTTTTCTTCTAAGTAAGTTTTTCTACTTATATAAGCCATTCATGATGATGCTTTGTATGGTCAACTCTTTATTTTTAAATAGCACTGTGTTTCAGCCAGTATCATGGGGGTGATACCAATCTCTCTGTGATGACAGACCCGAGTAGTATCACTTATTTTTTTGAGGGGCCAGTGCTAGGAATGGATTTCAGCCTTAGACCAGGAGAACCAGAACTTTAGACCATGCAGTGACACCTTGTAGTATATTTTTGACAAACGATTAAACACAATTGATTTTTAAATGTGACAATATTAAGTGGCAGGAAGATCACTGTTGTGTGAGAATCTATCTAAGTTATCTGTGATAGATAAAAGGAGTCCTGCACACCAGGGCTCCATGGAATCCACACAGTGTGGCTCTGGCACTCCTGTTGCCCGTTTGCTCTTAGATGTGGTTCAGTGTCATCGTCAACTTCAGGGCACAGTTGATTCTATTGCTTTACACAAAATATTAAGAGAGATGTTTACATTAGTGAGGTTTCAGGCAGTAGTCATTCAGTGGTAGAATTCTTGCTTTTCATGCGGGAGACCCAGGTTCAGTTCCTGACCGATATACCTCATGGGCATCCACCACCTATCTGTCAGTGGAGGCTTGCATATTGCTATTATCCTGAACAGGTTTCACCAGAACTTCCAGACTAAAACAGACTAGAAAAAAAGACCTCGCAATCTACTTCTAAAAATCAGATAATTAAAACCTTATGGATCCCGACAGTCCAATCTGCAACTGAACATGGGGATGGTGCCGGACTGGGCAGCATTTTGTTTCATTGTGCATGGGGTCACCATGAATCAGGGGCTGATAGGATGGCAGCTAACAGCAAGAACAACAACAGTGAGACCTGAATTTATACTTACAATGTAGAACCAAGTTTTGTTTCCTGGAAATGAATTTCATCAAGCCTGACATGGAAGAAAAAGAGAATTCACTTGGGAGTGAAAAGAGAGTGGAAGGTATTGCATGGATGGTTGTGCACCAGGCACTCTCCAAAGTGATGTACATTTTCCACATGGACTTCTATGGAGAATGTACATCACAACAACAGAGAGACCGAATACCATCAGTGTTCAGCAGGGGCAGGAGGGAGGGAGGAAGTGAAAGTCATTTCTTAGGGGCACTGAGCTTCTGTGAAGGGTGGTGGAAAAACTTGGAAACAAGTAGTGGTGATGGCTGCACAACATGATGAAGGTAATTAATGTCACTGAACTGTGCATGTGAGAAATGTCAAAATGGCAAATGTTCTGTTTTATGCATATATGTATATATATATATATATATATAAACACAATAAAAAAAGTCACAGAAGAACATCCACAAAACAACACAAAAACAGAAAAATGTTCCAAAATGAGCACATTTTGTTTGTTTTTAGGGAAAAGTAGATTCAAAGATGAGAATATTGACCGCTCATCCACTAACCCTCAAGGTTGACTTTGGAGTAGATAATTTCTTGGCACATATCCCAGAAAGGCATCAACTCTCATTATCCCACACCAGCTCTGGAATTCCAAGTCTTGGTGGTAGTGAGGTTGGTGAGAAAGGCTCAGGCTACCAACTCAATGGGGACCCCTATCACCAGGCAGGGAGCCCCTACTCAGCCATCAGTGGATCAAGACAGGGCCAAGTTCACCCACATTGTGAGTGACGGAGCCGTCAGCTCAGCTGGGATGCACCTTTGATTTTCTCTACTTGTGAGACATTATTTTGAAATCTTGTCAGTCCACTCACAAAATGTGATATATTCACAATATTATCGCTTTGAGAATATATTCTAAGGTTTTTTTTTTTTTTTTACAAAAAGGAATCCATGTTTCCTACTCGTTCATTAGCTCTTACACTGTATTAGAAAAGTATAATTTAGAAAAATTAGAACTATATGCCATTTAATACCAAGCCTAAAAAAATATTTTTGGAAATATTTACTAACTTAAGGATAGAACTAAGTATGAAACTATTATTTATAAACTAAATTTAGGTTAATGGAAAAAATAGGTATGTGCCATTTTAGATGGAAGAGTCATAAAAAGTTGGCCCATTTATATTTGGTTGGGTTTAAAATGGATTTAAAATTATTTTCTTTTTTTTTATGCCATACTAACTCATATGATTTTTAACACATTATTAAATTGAATTACTTAGGGAAGAAAGAAAGGAAGGAAGAAGTTGAAGACAGAGAGAAACAAGGAGGGAGGAAGAGAATGAATTAAAAAAAGAAATAGAAAAGAACGGAGAAGGAAAAAGAGCAAATCTATATACCAGAATATGCAGAAAATCTTTATCTACATACTCTGCTAAATACTTGGCATGAATCACTATTTTAGTTAATCTTCACTCTCCCAAAAGCCAAAACAAGAGCACAGTGAAGTCAAGCAATGGTTAGATCCAGGCCCTGATCCGAGAACCCCTGCTCTATCCACTGCTTTCTGCTGCCTACACTATGGGGCAGACTCCCTTCTAAGAGCAAACTGTACTGAGTGAAGGCCAATATTTATTTACCAGAATGAAAGTACTTTATATCAGTTAATTGTTGTTAGTTGGCATCGAGTTGTCTCAGCTCATGGCAACTACATGTAAAAGAGCACAAACGTTGTTGGTCTTGCATCATCTTCACAATAGTTGGTGTGTTCACATCCATTGTTGGTGCCATTGTCTATTTTGAGTACCTTCCAACCTACAGGGCTCATCACCTGCACTTTATCAGACAATATTCTGTTGTGAACCATAGGGCTTCCACTGGTTAATTTTTGGAAGTAGATCACCAGGCCTTTTTTCCAAATCCATCTTAGTCTGGAATCTCCATTGAAACCTGTCCACCATAGATGACCCTGTTGGTATTTGAAATATCGGTGGCATAGCTTCCAGCATCACAGCTACATGCAAGCCACCACAGTATGACAAACTGATGGGTTGTAGGTTAATTAATTAATACACATCATATAGAGAACTTAATGATGTCCATTATACAACAGCATTTTAATGGTTCAAAATATGCTATAAATTTTGAAAAATGTGCAACAATTTTAAAAATACATTTTAAATTTGAAATCTGACAGAAACAAAAGAAACATAAATCTGAACCACACAGTAATTCATCTGAAGAGCGTATGTTCCCTGTTCCAGTACAAAAATAGAGTTGCGTCCTTTGGGTTGCAGGCCTAAGGAAGAAAGCAGAATATTCCTACTGTGTTTTAGAATTTAGGTTTTAAACATCAGATGAGCAAGCTGCATGTGGTATCTTGAAGTTCACAAGACACCAGCTGCTCTCTTGAGTGGTAAGTCCACAGCCACATCCTGCATGCATGCACTGGGCTGACCAGGCCACTTTCCCCATGTCTTTCTGCCCTCCACTGTCTTTTTCCTGCATTAACCTTTGATATGCTAGATGACAACTTGTACTATATTTACGTTTTTTTTCTTAATTATTTATAGATGATAGTATATCTAGATAAAAATAATCTTAAACTTTTTATAAGGGCACAAAAATACTTCCCAAATATTTTTAGGCAAAAATATACTATTCCCTTATTGTTGTTACATAAGAGTGACTTTACATTCTGACCCAAGCCACGGCCTTTTCAACTACCTGACATGCATGTGAAAGCTCGCAATGTAAAAGGAAGACAGAAGAAGAACTGATGCGTTTGAATTGTGGTGCTGATGAAGTATATTGTATAACGTGGACTGCCAGAATGAACACATCAGTCTTGGAGGAAGCACAGCCAGAATGCTCCTTAGAAGTGAGGATGGTGAGACTTCATCTCACTTACTCTGTACACATCTTCAGGAAAGACCAATCACTAGAAAAGGACATTCTGTTTGCTAAAATAGATGGTCAGCAAAAATGAAGGAAACAGTCAATGACATGGATTATCACAATAGCCAAAACAACGGACTCAAACATACCAACAATCATGAAGATGGCACAGGACTAGGCAACGTTTTGTTCTGTTATACATAAGGTCACCATGAGTCAGAGCTGACTACACAACAATTAACAAGTTACATCCTCTTCAAATATGTGGAATAAAGAATGATATGAAATATTTCAGCTATGTAAGCATGAGAACAGCTGCTTTTTTTCACAGAAGTGACAAGGGGGTAGAAGTTCCTGCAGCCCAGCCCCCCATCACGCTCTCCATCACGGGGACTCACACTCATCACTGATGGTCTCTTATTTGTGACTCAGTCCACACACACTTTGCCATACCTCGATTCTTCAGCTACTTGAAAACCTGATATATTGAGTACCTGTTACTTCCCTTCTTCATGATTTTAAGAACTATGACGATCCCAATGATCTCTCCTCACTCAATTCCTTTGGTCAAAGTCTTCCTTAAATGCAGAAGTGCATACAAGGTCAACAGTGTGTGGGGCTACACACTCTCTTGAAAAGGAGACTGTACTCCAAATGCAGGCCGTCTTCATCCTCACGTAGGCATCCAAGACTTTCAGCTTGGAGTCCACTCTGGGGCTTCATGATGGTGGAATGTTGGAGGAGGTGGATAGGTCAAGGAAGGCTGTATCTCCTACTCCCCTAGCCTTTCCTTTCCTTCTCGAAGAAGAAGTCCCGGACAGACCAAATGCAGGCCCTCGAGGCTTCTTGTCAGCCTCCATCTCCCCAGCTCCTTCCTGATTTTGGCCTCCACTGTCACCAGTGGGTCTTATCTGTTGACCTTCCAACCCTTCTCCTACTCCTGCCCCACATCCTCTCCTTTCCAGCCCTGGGCCTGCAGAGTGACTTTTTGAATCTTCTGTTCCCTCTACTGCCTCCCTGCCCCCCCAGCACCATTCTCTGTGCTGGGCTGGGAATGGGGGTGAAGCAGAGGCAGAGATTGTTTTGATGCAAAAGTTGTTGTTAGTTGTCTTCAAGTTGGCTCTGACTCCTGGAGACCCCATGTATAACAGAACAAAATATTACCTGGTCCTGCACCATATTCATGATCTTTGGTAAGTTTCAGTCCACTATTGTGGCCATTATGCCAATCTGTCTCATTGAGGGTGTCCCTTACCTTCTGTTGCCCTCTGTCAAACATGATGTCCTTCTTCAGTGTTCAATCCTTCCTGGCGACATGACCAAAACAAGCCAGTGGGACAATGTTCTGTTGTGATCCATAGGGTTTTCATTGTCTAATTACTAGAAGTAGATCACCAGTCCTTTATTCCTAGTCTGTCTTAGTCTGGAAGCTACACTCAAACCTGTTCAACATGTGTGACCCCAGTGGTATTAGAAATACTGGTGGCTTAGCTTCCAGCATCACAGTAACATGCAAGCCACCACAGTACAACAAACTAAGAAACTGGTGGTGAGATACAAAGGTGGGGCAGTGGTATTCATGCTGGACATGGGAAAAGTCACCATGGTTTTAGGGTAAGGCACTCACTCCATTGCAATGTGCTTGTTCATTTGCATGAAGTACCTTCTCCCATGTCCTCCCAATAATCCTGGGAAGGAGGCAGGTGACCATGGACATTTCGGCTTATGGATGGGGCTATGGAATCCCAGTGAAGGCAGCAGCTGCCAGAGTATCACAAAGTGAAATGAGAATCCAAAACTCTTGGGTGACACAGTATCTGTGAGAGACCCCAACACATAATTTTTAGCTTTGATTTTTTTACCTATATTTATTGTCATGACCACCACCACTCATCTGAAGTTTTTCATATTGTGGTGACTTGTATGTTGCTGTTACGCTGGAAGCTGTATCGCTGGTATATCAAATAGAAGCAAGTCACCCATGGTGGACAGGTTTAAGTGCAGCTTCCAGACTAAGACAGACTAGGAAGAAGGACATAATGATCTATATCATTAAAAACTGGCCAGTGAGGAGGCTGGCTCGGAGCGACGGTCTCACGAGGGTCCCAGGTGTGGCACAGGGAGAGTTAGTCTAGCCTAGGCAGCTGGGGACCGAGGACAACCTTGCAGATCCCTGCAGTCACAAGTAAGGATTTTAACTGCTCTGACTGGCGTGTGGACCACACGTCATCATCTGCCTCCAAACTGCCTAGTGGCTCTCCTTCCCCTGCCATCCGTCTTCCTGAAGTAGCTTCTTGGGCTTAGAGAGCACATTCACTTAGACTTCCAGAAGCCGGAGCCAGGAAATGGAAGAGTCCGGCAATATGGCGCTCTAGGCAGAAGTACCACGCCGTCCCTCCACAGCAAAGATCCGAAAAACTAAGCCAAACAGAGAATCAACAATCCTGAAACC
>NW_004444137.1:50783-56186 GCF_000243295.1 Trichechus manatus latirostris | reverse complement strand
GTATCTTTGGCTATGTGTATTTTCACCAAAAAAAAAAAAAAAGTTTGAAAATTTAGAGGGTTAAAATGTTGTGGGGTTGTTCACCAATGTCATAAAACAACATGTGTACTACTGTTTCATGAGAAACTATTTGTTGTGTAAGCCTTCACCTGAAGTACAATAAAATTTAAAAAACTAAAAATAAAAAAAAAAAATTGGCCAGTGAAAACCTTATGAATAGCAGTGGAACATTGTTTGATATAGTGATGGAAGATGAGCCCCTCAGGTTAGAAGGCACTCAAAATACCATTAAGGAAGAGTTGTCTCCTCCAAGTATAGCTGGCCTTAAGGATGTGGATGACGTACCTACGTTTCCTGATGTGGCATGAATCAAAATGCGAAGAAACAACTGCAAACATCCATTAATAATTGGATTAATAGTCCATTAATAATGTACAATGTATGGATCTAGAAAAATTGAAAGTTGGCAGAAATGAATTGGAGTACTCGAAGACTGATATCCTAAACATTAGTAAGCTGAAATGGACTGCTATTGGCCATTTTGAATCAGAGAATCGTAAGTTCTACTATGCCAGGAATGACAAATTGGAGAGGAACAGTGTCACATTCATTATCATAAAGAGCATTTCAAGATCTATACTGAAGTACAACATTGACAGTGATAGGAAATATCCGTACGCCTGCAAGGAAGACAAGTTACTGCAACTATTATTCAAATTTACACACCAACCACTAATGTCAAAGATGAAGAAATTGAAGATTTTTACCAACTTCTGCAGTCTGAAATTGATCAAACATGCAATCCAGATGCATTGCTAATTACTGGTAGTTGGAATGAGAAGACTGGAAACAAAGAAGAGGTATCAGTAGTTGGAAAACATGGCCTTGTTGAGAGAAATGATGCTGGAGATCACATGATAGAATTTTGCAAGACCAAGAACTTACTCATTGCATATACCTTTATTCAACACCATAAATGATAACTATACACGTGGACCTTTCTGAATGGGATACACAGGAATAAAATTGACTACATTTGTGGAAAGAAGAGACATTGGAGAAGCTTAATATCATCACTCAGAAATAGGCCAGGGGCCAAGTGTGGAACAGGCCATCAATTACTCACATACAAGTTCAAGTTGAAGCTCCAGAAAATTAAAAGAAGTCTACCAGAGCTAAAGTATGACCTTGACTATATACTACCTGAATTTAGAGATCATCTCAAGAATAGATTTGACACACTGAACACTGATGAATGAAGAGCAGATTTTTTGTGGAAGGACATCATATATGAAGAAAGCAAGAGGTCTTTTAAAAAGACAGGGTAGAAAGAAAAGACAAAAATGGATGTCACAAGAGGCTCTGAAACTTGCTCTAAAGTGAAACTTGCTCTAAAAGTGAATGGAAGAATCCATGAAGTAAAAGAGCTGAACAGAAGATTACAAAGGGCAGTTCAAGAAGACAAAATAAAGTATTATAATGAAATGTGCAAATACTTGGAGTTAGAAAAGCAAAAGGGCAGAACAATATTGAAGGATTCAGTGGACAAAATATTGAATGACCTAGGAAACATCAAAAGAAGATTGAAGGAATACACAGAATCACTGTAACAAAAAGAATTGGTTGATGTTCAACCATTTCAGGAGGTAGCATATGATCAAAAACCAATGGTATTGAAGGAAGAAATTGAAGCTGCACTGAAGGCATTGGCAAAAAACAAGGCTTAAAGATTTGATGATATTTCAACAAATAGATGCAACGCTGAGGTGCTCACTCATCTATGCCAAGAAATTTAGAACACAGCTACCTGACCAATCTACTGGAAGAGATCTATATTTGTTCCCATTCCAAAGAAGGTGATCCAACAGAATGCAGAAATTATTGAACAATATCATTAATATCACAAGCAAGTAAGATGTTTGCTAAAGATATTTCAAAAATGGTTGCAGTAGTACATAAACAGGGACATGCCAGAAATTCAAGCCAGATTCAGAAAAGGACGTGGAATGAGGGATATCATTGCTGATGTCAGATGGATTGTGGTTAAAAGCATAGATATCAGAAAGACATTTACCTGTGTGTTATTGACTACACAAAGGCATTCGAATGTGTGGATCACAACAAATTATGGATAACATTGCAAAGAATGGGAATTCCAGAACACTTAATTGTGTTCATGAGGAAACTGTACATAGATCAAGAGGCAGTTGTTTGAACAGAAGAAGGGGATACTATATGGTTTAAAATCAGACAAGGTGTGCATCAGGGTTGTAACCTTTCACCGTATGTATTCAATCTGTATGCTGAGCAAATAATCTGAGATGCTGGACTATAAGGAGAAGAACACTGCATCGGTATTGAAGGAAAACTCATTAACAACCTGTAATACGCACACGAAATAACCTTGTTTGCTGAAAGTGAAGAGAACTTGAATCAATTACTGATGAAGATCAAAGACTACAGCCTTCAGTATGGAGTAATGTCTCAACATAAAAAAAAAAAAAAAAGAAATTCTCACAACTGGACCAATAAGCAATATCATGATAAATGGAGAAAATATTGAAGTTGTCAAGGATTTCATTTTACTTGGATCCACAAACAACACCAATGGAATCAGCAGTCAAGAAATCATAAGATGGTTTGCACTGGGCATGTCTCCTGCAAAAGTTCTGCTTAACATGTTAAAAAGCAAAGATCTCACTTTGGGAACTAAGGCGCGACTGACCCAACCCATGGTATTTTCAATTGCCTCATATGCATGCGAAACCTGGACGATGAATAAGGAGGACTGAAGAAGAACTGATGCCTCTAAGTTATGATGTCACAAAAGAATCTTGAACATACCACCGGCTGCCAAAAGAACCAACAAATCTGTTTTTGAAGAAGTACAGCCAGAACGCTCCTTAGAAGTCAGGATGGGGAGACTTTGTCTCAGGTTCTTTGGACATGTTATCAGGAGGGACCAGTCCCTGGAGAAGGACTTCATGCTTGATAAAGTAGAGGGTCAGAAAAAAAGAGGAAGATCCTCAATGAGATGGATTGGCACAGTGGCTGCAACAATGGACTCAAACAGCAGCGATTGTGAGGCTGGCGCAGGATTGGGAAGTGTTTCGTTCTGTTGTACGTGGGGTCGCTGTGAGTCAGAACAGACTCGATGGCCCCTAACAACATAACTAAGATAGTTATGAAACTGAATTTGATCAGGTGTTGGAAAATGGCTTTTTCACTTTATGCAGAATATGAAACAAGTATAGAAAATTGTCGAATTACAAATAAAATAGTCATAGAATTTATTTTTAACACAAACAACAGAGGTTTGCTTTTATCTGGTTACGTTTTATCCTGTCCTTTGTTTTCTATTTTGTTACTTTCACTTTGCTAAAACCAAGGTGCACCACGTTTCACTCATTTCTTATGCTTCTATCTAGTACCTTTTCAGAAAGGTATCCATATTAGTGTGCCATGGAAAATTCCACAGGAAACCTGCTGGCACTAGCTCATCTTGGGTGTCCTCAGTGGCCACAGCCTTAAATGTGACAATTTGACAGAGCGCTCTCAAATTTTGTGGAAAATTAAATTTAAGCATCAAGTTCCCCAAATCCTCTTTTTATCCTTTTTTTAAAAATGAAAATAAATCTGCTTTGTCTCAAGCCTACAGCACACCTCTTTCCCTTGCTTTTTTGAGGAAGCTCAATCTTGGCTCCACCATCACATCTCTCAGATTCTCTGTGCCCAGGAGTGGAATTTGTCTGATCCTGGAGAATAAGTGAAGTGAACAGAAGCTTTCTTAAACCTTTCTTCCCCAGAATTCTCTTAATGATATTTTTCTACCTTTTTCCTTTTGCAGATCATGCTCTTGGGTTAGAAGTTAGGAAAAAGAGGGAGATGTATGTTTCTCTGTCTTCTACATTTTCACAGTATCCTGCTCTCCCCTGAAACAAAAAACAAACAAACAAAAAAAAAAAAACAAAAAAAAAAAACCCTTTAACAAATTCAGCTCTCCTCAGAGTACAGCTGCAAACTATATCTTCAATCTTCAACTCAGTTTAAAAAAAAGAAAGAAAGAAAAATAAACTGTGGCTGTTCAGTCAATTTCCACTCATGACAACCTCATGCGTTGTTTCGTTTTATCATTCTTAAGTTCATATCCATTTTTTCTTTGCATCTGTAAACTTATTTTTTTAGAAGAAAATATTCTACTGCTGAATGTAAAATGGTTCATTATTTTCTTACTTATTTTTAAGTGTGAGGATGTGATGTCTTTTAGTTTAACTATCTCCGATTTCAGCTGAGCTTTATATTGAATGGAAGATAAATTGAAACAGGATGGGAATAAATATAAATAATTATCTTAGAAATCACTTCAGAGTTGTGGGTAGAAATCTAATTATTTGTACACATGCAATGAAGATAATGATGAATATGATTCAGGTGCTAGAGAGTGGGCTGAGGGAGAATTCTCTTTTGCAGGGAACTGTCTCCTGGGAAGAAGGGGATAGAAGTATAGATAGTTGGACTACTTGGTGTTTTCTTTTTTTTCCTTCTAGGTTGCTCTTTGTTTAAAAATTTTAAAAATGATGATATATAAATATGATATATTATTGAAAATGTTGATGTGTTGATGTGGAAATATGTCTGACATTAAAAATTGGTTTGCAAAACAGCATGAATCAAATTTATATAAAACTATAATTTCTTTTATATAAACTTATATACCTATATAAATGTTTACAGTGGTGGGATGTTAATGATTTTTACTTTATTTTATATACTTTTTTCTATTATTTTTTTACTTCTTTAAAGTGAACTTTTTTTATAATTAGGAAAATAAATAACTATGATAATCTTTTTAAATTTCTATAAAGAAGAAAAAGACAAGCATCTCATCTTTAATTTTAATGAGGGAGACAGCAAATTCTCCACAGAGCAGAGTAGTCATTTGCTTTATATATTTTTTTTTTGTGGTTTATTTGATTTTTTTCAGAGTAAATTTAAGGCTTTGGTCCTAACTGATCTCTCATTCTAAACCTAAAAGGCATCAATAGTCTAACCTAAGCTATGTGTTCTCCAGCCAGGATGCTAATGAGGATGAAGATTTTTTACCTTTCTCCCTCCCTTCCATTTTATAGTTTCCACCTTATAGTAATTTGATGTGGTATATATTATAGTGTTATGTTTGTAACTGATATTGTTAACCTTATGTGAAGTTAGTATTAGATCATGTTGAAGTGTCCATCAACAGATGAATGGATAAATAAAATGTAGTATATTTGAATGGATAAGATGGCAGTCTAGGCAGAAGCACCACACCGTCCCTCCACAACAAAGATCCGAAAAACTAAGCCAAACAGAGAATCAACAATCCTGAAACCCTAGAACATCAAATGAAGAGATAAAGAACTC
>NW_004444137.1:30789-50683 GCF_000243295.1 Trichechus manatus latirostris | reverse complement strand
CAGAAGGGGAGTAGGAAGCTGATGATAGGGAACACAAAGTAGGGTAAGGATATTGTTGATGTGTTGTGAGATTGTTAACCATTGTCATAGGGCAACACTTGTAGTAACTGTTAAATGGGAGACTGTTTTGTCCTGTAAGCCTTCATCTTAAGTGAGAATAACAGCACAATTAGAAGAGTGCAGTCAATGTCACTTAAATGTGTATGTAAAAAAATTTTTTGAAATGGCGTATCTTTGGCTATGTGTATTTTCACCAAAAAAAAAAAAAAAAGGTGAGAATTTAGAGGGTTAAAATGTTGTGGGGTTGTTAACCAATGTCATAAAACAGCATGTGTGTTACTGTTAGATGAGACACTATCTGTTCTGTAAGCCTTCACCTGAAGTACAATAAAATATTTTTTAAAAAAAATGTAGTATATTCACAAAATGGAATATTATTCAACTATAGAGAGAAATTAAGTTCTTATACATGCTACAACATGAATGAACCTTGACAAAATTATGTTGAGAGAAATAAACCAGATACAAAAATACAAATACTGTATGATTCCCTTATATGAAATATCTAGAAGAGGCAAATGCACAGAGATAGAAGGTTTATTGATGGTTATTCGGGGTTGGGAGGAAGGAGGGAGAGTTCCTGCTGAACAGGGACTACAGTTTCTGAAGTTTCTGTTTGGGGAGATGTAAAACATTTGGAAATAAATAGTGGTCATGGTAGCACGGCATGGTGAACGTAATTAATGTCACTGAATTGCACACTCAAAAATTGCTAAAATAACTAAATTTGTTAACTATATTTTACAACAATAAAATTTAAAAATTAATTAAAATATATATAATGGCAAACAACTCTGAGAAAAACAAATCAGAAAATTAAAAAGGCTATTTCAACTATGGCCCACAATTGTATATCAAAGAGATAAATAGAGTGGAGGTAAAGTTGTGTCAGACCTGCAATAACTGATCATGAGGGCTGACTGACAGACCTAGGACTTTGTTGTTTGCTGTTTTGTAAATTTATTGACTTGCTATATGTATCTGTTATCACATAAAAATGCAAACAATACATGAAAGCAAAAGCCTCCTGATCACTCCATCTCAATTCTAGTTACTGTCCCGTCCAAGTTCCCATCCCAAATGTTAGCAAACTTATTAAAATGTATGCCTCTTTCCAGAACTTTTTCTATGCATTTCTGAAAATGGTGTGTATGTATAAAAATGTATACGTGAGTGATATCAAAGCCTGTAAGAAAAACAATGCACACTCTGTGTATTTCCTCCTATGCAACTTACAACAGGAACACGTTTGATGTTGGCAATTTACTGTGAAACCACTCTTGTCACTTGGCCATATTTACCAAGTAGTTATTTCCTATAACATTTCCTTGTGCAAAGAAATATTCCCTTAAATTACCTGTTCTGTGAAATAAGAGGAAAAAATCCAAACTAATTCCTGGATTTTTTTGGAAAAAACAATAAATAATTTTAAAAGTAAAATGATGTAGGTAATTAAGTCAGTGTAAAATTATACTGTAGATAATGGTTTAAATATGTCTCTCCCCTTTGCCCCAATACATTGGCTCCAATTTTCCCTCTTCTGACTTGTCCTCCCAGCCATTATTTAAGTCTTGTTTGTGTGGATACCAGTATCAGTTGAGATGGGTAAGTCTGGTCATTTAGTATCTGTCCTATAAATTTTTCCTCTCCTTTTTAAAATTTCAGTTATATTCAATTGAATTCTCATTTGCAGAATTTATGGAAAAATAGTTTTAAAATTAACTTTATTTTTTTAATAAGGAGGAGCTGCTGGTTTATAAAATCAGATTTATCTCTTTTTTAAAAGCATTTTATTTGTAAATTGGTTTTAAAGAAGTAAAGGGTTGTCTTAGGCTGGGTTCTTGGGGTCTGTCCCTCTCTCTCTTTATATATAAATATATGTATATAATATATAGGTTAGGAAGAAGGACCTAGCAGTCTGCTTCTTAAAAGAATTAGCCAGTGAAAACCTTATGAATAGCAGCAGAACATTATCTGATATAGTGACAGAGGGAGAGCTCCCCAGGTTGGAAGGCACTCAAAAGATGACTGAGGAAGAGCTGCCTCCTCAAAGTGGAATCAGTGTTAAAGACATGGATGAAATCAAGCTTTCAGGACCTTCACCCGCTGATGTGACACGACTCAAAATAAGAAACAGTTGCAAAGATCCATTAATAATTGGAGCCTGGAATGTACGAATTATGAATCAAGGAAAATTGGAAATTGTCAAAAATGAACTGGAACGCATAAACATCGATATCCTAGGCAATAGTGAGCTGAAAATGGACTGGTATTGGCCATTTTGAATCAGACAGTCATATGGTCTACTACATGGGAAATGACAACTTGAAGAGGAATGACATTGCATTCATCATCAAAAAGAACAATTCAAGATCTATCCTGAAGTACAACACTGTCAGTGATAGGAGGATATTCATACGCCTACAAGCAAGACCAATTAATATAACAGTTATTCAAATTTATGCACCAATCACTAAGGCCAAAGACGAAGAAATTGAAGATTTTTACCAACTGCTGCAGTCTGAAATTGATCAAACATGCAATCAGGATTCATTGATAATCACAATGATTGGAATTTAAAAGTTGGAAATGAAGAAGGATTGGTAGTTGGAAAATATGGCCTTGGTGATAGAAACGATGCTTGCAAATAACTTTTTTCAACAATATAAACAGTGATGATACACGTGGACCTCAACGGATGAAATACACAGGAAATCAAATCTACTGTATCTGTGGAAAGAGACCTTAGAAAAGCTCAACATCATCAGTCAGAACAAGGTCAGGGGCCCACTGTGGAACAGACCATCAATTGCTCCTATGCAAGTTCAAGATGAAGCTGAAGAAAATTAAAACAAGTCCATGAGAGCCAAAGTATGACTTTGAATATATCCCACCTGAATTTAAAGACCATCTCAAGAATAGGTTTGACTCTTTGAGCATGAATGACTGAAGACCAGACAAGTTATGGAATGACATCAAGGACATCATGCGCAAAGAAAGCAAGAGGTCATTAAAAAGACAGAAAAGAAAGAAAAGACCAAAAAGGATGTCAGAAGAGACTCTGAAACTTGCTCTTGAACATCAAGTAGCTACAGCAAAAGGAAGAAATGGTGAAGTAAAAGAGCTGAACAGAAAACTTCAAAGGGCAACTCGAGAAGACAAAATAAAGTATTATAATGACATGTGCAAAGACCTGGAGTTGGAAAACCAAAGGGAAGCACACGCTTCGCATTTCTCAAGCTGAAAGAACTGAAGAAAAAATTCAAGACTTGATTTGCAATATTGAAGGATTCTATGGGCAAAATACTGAATGACTCAGGAAGCGTTAAAAGAAGATGAAAGAGATACACAGGGTCACTGAGAATCATGGCCCAGTCAAGCTGGCACACAACCTTAACCATCACAAGGGTATAATTATTACATAATTTAAAAATCTTTTAGAGTATGAATACTATATGGTAACAGTCCATTTAGGAAAATTAAACTTATGTACTACAGATATTAAGTTACCATAAGGTAGTACTAGAATCAGAGATCCTTATTTAGAGAGTTTAATTTGGAAGTTTAGATACTATGCTTTTTTTCCTTCTAAATTTTATTTAGTTTGTTGTTGTTGAGAATATACACAGCAAAACATATACCAATTCAACAGTTTCTACATGTACAGTTTAGTGACATTGATTACATTCTTCAAGTTGTGCAACTGGTTATTCTTACCCTCCTTTTCTGAATTGTTCTTCCCTCATTAACATAAACTCACTTGCCCCTAAGGTTCCTATCTAATCTTTCAAATTGCTGTTCTCAATTTGATCCCAAATAGATAGTTCTTAAAAGATTACAATGATAAAGGCAGACCTTTTTTACTAACTAAGTGAAACTATTGTTTGGTTTTAAGATGACTTCAGGGGATATTTTTGGTTTAAGGTTTAAAAATTATCTCAGGGCAATAGTTTTAAGGGTTCGTCCACCCCCCATGGCTCCAGAAAGTCTAGGGTCAATGAGAATTTGAAATTCTGTTCTGCATTTTCCCCTTTTTCATCAGGATTCTTCTACGGAATCTTTGATCAAAATGTTCAGTAATGGTAGCCAGACAACATCAGTTCTTCTGGTCTCATGCAAAGGAGGCAGTTGTTCATGGAGGCAAATTAGTCACATGTTCCACATCCTCCTCCTATTCCCTATTCTCCTTCTTCCTCTATTGCTCTGGGTGAATAGAGACCAATTGTTGAGACTTGGATGGCCACTTGCAAGCTTTTAAGACCCCAGGTACTATGCAATGAACTAGGATTAGAACAGAAGCACTAAACACGTTATTAGGCCAATTAACTGGGATGTCCCATGAAATCATGACCCTAAACTTCCAAACCAAAGAACCAAATGCCATGAGGTGTTTGGTTGTACATAAGCAGCCTCAGCGGCTACTCTTTTTTTTAAATCATTGTTGTAAATATATTTATCACACTTTTGCCAATTCAACTTTTTGCAAGTGTACAACTTACCGACAGAAATTACAAAAAGTCTTGTATTTCTACAGCATATTGGATTCAGATCCACAGATTTTCCAGTGATATTTCTTGAGATTTTGGTCTTCACTTTAGAATCCTTGAAACTCTATTTAAGGGAAAGATTAAAAAAAAAAAAATTCACCTGGAGAAAATATAATACAAGCACCTTGCAGAACTACAGTAATTATCAAAAGTGGTTATACTACATTTGTAACATAATATGCCTTCACATTTAAACACTGAATACTGTTTTCTTTGTTCCTCTAATATAAACATATACCAAATTTTTAATTTGGCCAAAAAAAAAAAAAAGCTCTCCTTTTAAAAAATATTTTTCTTTCATTAAAATCAAGACTGATTTCTACATATTAATGAAAAATATATTTGATAATATATATCATAGAGTAGTAATTCAAAACTGGGATCCTTTGAAGTTCTAACTAAAAGTATTACAGGACTATTTGTATTCCATTTATGATGAGCTGGATTCTTTTGCAGCTCTTTAGGAGCGGTCCCACAAAGCCCACAAGAACAGGTCCTTCCTGTATGGATGCAGATGTAAGTGGCACCCTGGGACCATTTCCTGTGTATTACATTACAGGCATGATACTAAGCATTAATGTTCATATATCTCCTTTTTATACACAAGGTCATAAAGAACCCAGTAGGACAGTTACCTATTTGTGATGATTGTGTAATTCTTAAGGAATCTTTAAAATGTAGTCCAGTGATAATAATCCAAAATTATGTCATTATTTACTATGCATATGTTATTTTTGTGGAGAATGTAATAAAATACTTTGCTCAATAACCTGAAACAAAAAAGTTCTTTGTATTTCCTTAATCAGTTCAGTAACTATGGTAGTCTAAGAATAATTTTCACTTATAAACATATGGAATCATGACATTTGTTTAAGAATATGAATTTACATATAAAATAAAAACATGTCCTATGCATTTTGTTGTTGAGGTTAGCTGCCATCAAGTTGACTCCTGACTCATAGTTACCCCATCCACAACGAAACTAAACTCTAGCTGTTCCTGCACCATCCCTATGATTTGTTGGATCAGACCTTTGTGAGCCATAGAGTTTTCATTGGCTGAGTTTTGGAACTAAATCACGAGGACTTTCTTCCTAGTCCCTCTTAGTCCGGAAGCACTGCTAAAACCTGTTTAGCATCAAAACAACACACAAGCCTCCACTAACAGACAGGTGGTGGCTGTGTATGACATGTGTTTGTTGAAATAGAACCCGGGTTTCCCTCATGGAAGGCGAGAATTCTACCATTGAACCACCACTGCCTCAACGCATTTTACATTATTCGTTTAAGAAATTCATTCTTGAGAAATACAACACCTGAAGGATTTTTTTTTTTCTTCTAACTTTTGTTGTTCCTACAGGTAGAGGAGTTCAGTAGGAACAAAAATGTCTGGTGCTGGATAAAGTACCCTAACATGATTGATCTTATTTACTTATGTCAATGTCAATATCTGCATCTACAACTCTGTATCTATTGTTATATGTATGTATCAGATCCATGTTTATGTCTAGATCTCTAACTCGTCTTATTCTCTCCATGACTTAACAGCCTCACGAAAACAAAAGAAACAGCCTTTCTTTAATCATACTGTTTCTGTGTTTTATTGGTGGTTTAGAAATAACAAGATCTTTCAGCAGTGGCAATCCTCAGAGAGCATATTCATGCTTTCAGGTTTTACCCTACTAAGTTATCTGAACATGTTAAGAAGGGAATAACCATAGTTGGTGTCATGGTGTCCCCAAAATATCTGTCAACTTGGCTAGGTCGTGATTCCCAGTGTTGTATGATTGTTGTATGATTTCCCTATGTGTTGTAAATCCTATCACTATGTAATAAGATGGATTAGCGGCAGTTATATTGACGAGATCTACAAGATTAGATAGTGTCTCAAGCCAATCTCTTTTGAGCTATAAAAGAGAGAAGCGAGCAGAGGGACATGGGGACCTCATACCACTAAGAAAGCAGCACTGGGAGTTGAGCACATCCTTTGGCCCTGAGGATCCTGCACTGAGATGCTCCCAGACCAAGGGAAGATTGATGACAAGGACCTTCCTTCAGAGCTGGTAGAGAGAGAAAGACTTCCCCTGGGGCCTGCGCCCTGAATTCGGACTTCTAGCCTACTGGACTGTGAGAGAATAAACTTCTCTTTGTTGAAGCCATCTACTTGGGGTATTTCTGTTACAGCAGCACTAGATGAACAAGACAGTTGGTATCAGTATAGTTATAGCCATGTGTCAACTCTTGTTTGGTTACCCAAATAGGAAAGTAATTTCCTCAAGAAAAGGAACTTCCATGAGTAGATTTATGATTACAGTTTTTGAAGAGCTTAAAAAGCCTCAGGAAAATCATTTACTTTCCCTCTTCTCCTTACTCAGTATATGGTCTGAGCATTTCCACAGTAGTTATGAGATTTTATTAGAAGTGAGCCCGTGAAAGTGATATGACAAAACCCAACCACTCAGAGCATCACCACTGCCAGTGGGTATTCCTGGCTGGGATTTTCACAGGCATTCTGTCCTTAACACTGAACAAAACTTTATAGCGTGATGACATAGGGAAATACATAGGCTTTAATTTCAATAAAGATTTGAGATTACAAACTGTGTAAAGAAGCAGCCAAACAGATATTTATAGATCTTCTTGATTCTGGTGCTAATGACAAAGCTTCAAGTTACTCAGTTTCCACCTTGTTTTTCATCTGTGACTGTGATTGAAGAGAATGACCTGAACAACGTATGTCATCACTTATAAAATGACTTCAGGCATCCCAATGACACGTTTTTCCTTTTATCATTTAGATTCCTAATTATCACTGTAGTTCAAGATATTCTGTTGTTTTTCAAAGTTTTATCTTGGCTTAATGTTATGCTCAGGGGATTTTATGCTAGTCTGATATCACACATGGAGACTATAGAATACGGGATGTGAGGACATTTTTAAAAAACTCACAATCAACAGAGAATTGGAATTGAGCCAATTATTTGTCAGATTCCTTGGTGACTAAGAATTTATAGTCCTCAGCTATTTTGTTTATGATCAAGTATTGATACCAAGGTCAAATTTACAAAGACATTTCCTCTAATAAGAATAACTGGAAGCTGGTGGTCTGCATTTTATGGTTCTAATTTTCTTTTAAGTATCTGGTTTGTCGCATGTGAACATGTGGTCTAGGCTTCACCTTGGGATTTAGGTTCCGCGTATTTGATAGGGACCCCTTGGAATGTATAACTGGTTCAAAGGCATTTTATTTTATGCTTACTAATATGAAAATATAATAATTTGAAAGACTGTGATGCAAATGGTTAACATCCTCTGCTGCTAACTGAAATGTTGGAGGTTCAGGTTCACCAAGAGTCACCTCAGAAGAAAGTCATGGCAATCTACTTCCAAAACATCAGCCACTGAAAACCTTATGGAACATAGTTCTATGCTGACATATATGAGATCACCACGAGTTAGAGTAGACTCCATGGCAACTGGTCAACAAATGTGTTTTCATCCCCTGAACTCCATTCGTACTAAAACTTGGTGTCCACTACTTCAGAGTAGAAGTTGTTTTAGCAGAAATGTAAAGAAAAAGAAAAGAGTAGAAGCTCAGATTTCAAATGTTAATAAACTTGGCAAAATGCTAGATGATAACAACAGTGAGTTTTTATCATCTCAAGCATATAAGGAATTTCTGAATAAAAGGGGAAAGAGGTGGCTGTTGTGACACTTGATGGTTATTTTCTCCATGTAGACTATGAGCTTGGATGGTATGGCTGAAGGTGTTGAGGGTATACCTTCCTCAAGATAACAAGAAGAGACTTCCATGTACAGGTGCAGTATTGTCATAGTAAGACATCTAACACCACTCAACCTGTGTTCAATAAATATTTGCCCAACACTTACTTTGTGCCAGGTAAATTTTTAGGCACTAGTGATACAGCAATGAACAAAACTGTATTTAAAAAAAAAAATCCTTTTCCTCATGAAGCTTGCAATTTTATGTGGAAAGCCAGACAGTAAAACTGTAGAATGTTAGAATGTGTCAGGGGCTATGGAGCAAAATAAAGGGAAGGACCTAGGTAATGTTGAGGGCCAGGCTACATTTTAAATAGAGTCAGAAGAGGATTTATTAAGAATGTTGCGTTTGACCACAGACTGAGGAAGGCATGAGAGATGTGAAGATATCTGTGCAAGAGTATTCTGAGTGTCTGCAGAGGTCCAGGTACCCAGATACAATGTACTAAGTGAAATGTTATGAATATTTCTGATGATCCTATAAAATTCCAATAGGAGCAGAACTGTGTGGAAGAAAAACCTTGGGCAATAATTATACAAAACAGACACAGCAGTTGCATCCTACTGAGAAGCAAAAATATTGAACGACAGGTTAAGGCATCATTTTGTGTTAGAAGATTAAAGCAAATCATGAAAGGAATTTTGAAGCCCCATAAAAGTGGCTAGATATGCAACCCCATGGATGGCCCTAATAAACAGACTTCTCAAGAGAAGCCCGCAGACCTGGGAACTATAAGTAGCACTGCCCCTGGCTGAGACCTTTCCCTTCTAGGATCAGAGGTGGGCTTTTGCAGGCTGTCTGGAAGGGCAGTCTCTTAGTTTCCTGATGGAAACACAAATACCACAAGTGGATAACTGTAAGTGGATGCGAGTATGTATTTTCTCACAGTTCTGGAGGCAACCAAATCCGGATGTCAGCCATGTCGATTACTTCCTTGTTAATAACCCCGAGGTTTCCTTGTTTCCTTGGCGATCTTCAAATGGCATATGTCTTCCTCTGTGCTCACTTGCTTCTGTGTCTATACTGCTCTCTTTTTTTTTATTTGTGTTTTATTGTTGTACTTTAAGTAAAAGTTTACAATTCAAGTTAGTCTCTCATACAAAAAATTATACATACATTGTTAGGTGACCCTCATTGCTCTCCCTGTACTGTGACAGCACACTCCTCCTTTCCACTCGTGATTTCCCGTATCCATTGAACCAGCTCCTGACCCTCTCTACCTTTCTCATCTCACCTCCAGACAGGAGTTGCCCATTTAGTCCCATGTACCTACTTGAGCTAAGAAGCACACACTTCATGAGTATCATTTTCCATACTCCAGTCTGATCTTTGTCTGAAGAGTTGGCCTCTGGAATGCTTTTAGTTTAGGGTTGGCAGAGAGTCCGGGGTCTGTGCTTTCTGGGGTTCGTCTAGTCTCAGTCAGACCATTAAGTTTGGTCTTTTTACTAGAATTTCAGTTCTGCACCCCACTTTTCTCCTGCTCCATCAGGGACTCTGTTGTGTTTCCTGTCAGGGCAGTCATTAGTGATAGCAAGGTACCATCTAGTTCTTCTGGTCTCAGGCTGATGAAGTCTCTGGTTTATGTGGCCCTTTCTGTCTCTTGGGCTACTACTTTCCTTGTGTCTATGGTGTTCTTCGTTCTCCTTTACCCCAGGTGGTTTGGGACCAATTGATGCATCTTAGATGGTCGCTTGCTAGCTTTTAAAACCCCAGACGCCACTCACCAAAGTAGAATGCAGAACATTTTCTTAATGAACTTTGTTATGCCAATTGACCCAGATGTCCCCTGAAAGCATGGTCCCCAGACCCCTGCCCCTACTACTCTGTCCCTCAAAGTGTTTGATAGTATTCAGGAAACTTCTTAGCTTTGGTTTAATCCAGTTGTGCTGATTTCCCCTGTAGTGTGTGCTGTCTTTCCCTTCACCTAAGATAATTCTTCTCTACTATCCAGTTAGTGAATAATCCTCTCCCTCCCTCCCCACACTCATAACCATCAAAGAATGTTTTCTTCTGTGTTTAAACTTTTTCTTGAGTTCTTATAACCGTGGTCTAAAGATTAGATGCTGATCAAATTTGTCGTAGTCAAAAATTTTTTCCCAGTCTGCAGGTTGTCTTTTGACTGTTTTGGAGAAGTCTTTTGACGAGCATAAGTGTTTGATTTTTAGGAGCTCCAGTTATCTAGTTTCTCTTCTGGTGTTTGTGCATTGTTACTTATGGTTCATATTCTGTTTATGCCATGTATTAGGGCTCCTAGCATTGTCCCCATTTTTTCTTCCATGATCTTTATCATTTTTGATTTTATATTTCAGTCTTTGATCCATTTTGAGTTAATTTTTTGTGCATGGTGTGAGGTATGGGTCTTGTTTCAGTCTTTTGCAGATGGATATCCAGTTATGCCTGCACCATTTGTTAAAGAGACTGTCTTTTCTCCAATTAACGGACTTTTGGCCTTTGTCAAATATCAGCTGCTCATAGGTAGATGAATTTACGACTAGATTCTCAATTCTGTTCCATTGCTCTATGCATCTGTTGTTGTACCAGTACGAGGCTGTTTTGACTACTGTGGCGATATAATAGATTCTAAAATCAGTAGTGTGAGGCTCCCCACTTTATTCTTCTTGAGTAATGTTTTACTTATTCGGGGCCTCTTCTCTTTCCATATGAAGTTGGTGATTAGTTTCTCCATCTTATTAAAAAATGCTGTTGGAATTTAGATTGGGATTGCATTGTATCTGTAGATCGCTTTAGGTAGAATTGACGTTTTCACAATGTTGAGTCTATCCATGAGCAAGGTATGTTTTTCCACTTATGCAAGTCTCTTTTGGTTTCTTGCAGTAGTGTCTTGTAGTTTTCTTTGTACAGGTCTTTTATGTCTCTGATTAGATTTATTCCTAAGTATTTTATCTTCTTGGGGATTATTGTAAATGGAATTGATTTGGTGATTTCCTCTTCAAAGTTCTCTTTGTTGGTGTAGAGGAATCCAACTGATTTTTGTATGTTTCTCTTTTATCCTGATACTTTTCTGAAAGCTTCTATTAGTTCCACTAGTTTTCTTGTGGATTCTTTGGGGTTTTCTGTGTATAAGATCATATCATCTGCAAATAGAGATACCAATTTGGATGCCTGTTATTTCTCTTTCTAGCCTAATTGCTCTGGCTAGGACCTCCAGCACAATGTCGAATAAGAGTGGTGATAAAGGGCATCCTTGTTTGGTTCCCCTTCACAAGGGTAATGCTTTCAGACTCTCTCCATTTAGGATGATGTTGGCTGTTGGCTTTGTATAAATGCCTTTTATTATTGCGAAGAATTTCCCTTCTATTCCTATTTTGCTGAGAGTTTTTGTCATGAATGAGTGTTGAACTTTGTCAACTTTGTCAAATGCCTTTTCCGCATCGACTGATAAGATCATGTGGTTCTTGTCTTTTGTTTTATTTATGTGATGGATTACATTGATTCTTTTTCTAATGCTGAACCATCCCTGCATACCTGGTAGAAATCCCACTTGATCATGGTGAATTATTGTTTTGATATGTTGCTGAATTCTACTGGCTACAGTTTTGTTGAGAATTTTTGCATGAATGTTCCTGATGAATATTGACCTGTAATTTTCTTTTTTTGTTGTGTCTTTACCTGGTTTTTGTATCAGGGTTATGCTGGCTTTGTAGAATGAGTTTGGGAGTATTCCATCCTTTTCTATGCTCTGAAGTACCTTTAGTAATAGTGTTGTTAACTCTTCTCTGAAAGTTTGGTAGAATTCTCCAGTGAAACCCTCAGGGCTAGAGCTTCTTTTTGTTGGGAGTTTTAGAATTACATTTTCAATCTCTTCTTTTGTTATAGGTTTATTTAGTTGTTCAACCTCTGTTTGTGTTAGTTTAGGTAGGTAGTGAGTTTCTAGAAATTTGTCCATTTCCTCTAGGTTTTCAAATTTGTTAAGAGTACAATTTTTCATAGCATTCTGTTATGATTATTTTGAGTTTGTTGTGATATCACCCATTTCATTTCTTATACTGGTTATTTGCTTCCTCTCCTGTTTTTCTTTTGTCCATTTGGCCAGTGGTTTATCAATTTTGTTGATCTTTTCAAAGGACCAGCTTTTGGTTTTGTTAACTTTTTCAATTGTTTTTCTATTCTCTATTTCATTTAATTCTGCTCTAATTCTTGTTATTTCTTTTCTTCTGATGCCCAAGGGCTTCTCTTGCTGCTCTCTTTCTACTTGTTTGAGTTGTAGGGTTAATGTTTTGATTTTGGCCGTTTCTTCTTTTTGGATGTGTGCATTTATTGCTATAAACTGGCCTCTCAACCCTGCTTTTGCTGTGTCCCAAAGGTTCTGGTAGGATGTGTTTTCATCGTCATTTGATTCTATGAATTTCTTCATTTCATCCTAATTTCTTGTATAACCCAGTAGTTTTTGATCAAGGTGTTATTCAGTTTCCATGTGTTTGATTTTTTTTTCCTTGCTTTTTCTGTTATTGATTTCTACTTTTATGGCTTTATGGTCTGAAAAGATGCTTTGTAATATTTCGATGCTTTGGATTATATTAAGGCTTGCTTTATGGCCTAATATGTGGTCTATTCTGGAGAGTGTTCCATGTGCTTTTGAAAAGAATGTATAGTTGGCTGCTGTTGAGTGGGGTGTTCATTATATGTATATGAGATCAAGTTGGTTGATTGTGGCATTTATATCTTCCAAGTCTTTATTGAGCTTCTTTCTGGATGTTCTTTCCTTCACCAAAAGTGCTGTGTTGAAGTCTCCTACTATTATTGTGGAGCTGTCTATTTCTCTTTTCAATGCTGTTAAATTTTGTTTTATTTATTTTGGAGCCCTGTCGTTGGGTGCATAAATATTTATTATAGTTATGTCCTGCTGGTGTATTGAGCATTTAATCATTTTATAGTGTCCTTCCTTATCCTTTGTGGTAGATTTTAAAGTCTATTTTGTCAGAGATTAATATTGCCACTCCTGCTATTTTTTGAATGTTGTTTGCGTGATATATTTTTTCTGTCCTTTGAGTTTTAGTTTGTTTGTGACTTTAAGTCTAAGGGGTGTCTATTGTAGGCAGTATATAGATAGATCATGTTTTTTAATCCATTCTGCCACTCTCTGTCTCTTATTGGTGCATTTTGTCCATTTATATTCAGTGTAATTATTGATAGGTATGAGTTTAGTGCTGTCATTGTGATGTCTTTTTGTGTGTGTTGTTGACAGTTTCTTTGTTCCACTTAATTTTCCATGCTGAGCCATTTTTCTTTATGTATTTTTTTATCTTTTTCATTGTTGTTGATTTTGTATTTGCTGAGTCTTTATTTTTTCTTGTTTTTTATTTTAATGTGTAGGACTGTTAGTTTCCTTTGTTGTTACTTTAATATTTACCCCTATTTTTCTAAATTTAAACCAGTCTTTTATTTCTTTATATTGCTTTGATTTCCTCTCCATATGAAAAATCTAGGTCTACATTTTTTAGTCCCTTTTCTTCGTTTTAATGTTGTCATCTTTTACATGTTGAAGTCTCTATTTCCCTATTTTCAGTGTTTTAGCTTTCATTTATTTTTGTGACTTCCCTATCTGGGTTGATATCTGGTTGCTCTGTCCTGTGTTCTAGTCTTGGGTTGTTATCGGATGTTACTGATTTTCTAACCGGAGGACTCCCTTTAAGTATTTCTTGTAATTTTGGTTTGGTTTTTGCAAATTCTCTAAACTTCTGTTTATCTGGAAATGCCCCAATGCTCCCAACTGAGAGACAGTTTTGCTGGATATATAATTCTTGGCTGGAAATTTTTTTTTTTTTTCCTTCAAAGCTTTATATATGTCATCCCATTGGCTTCTTGCCTGCATGGTTTCTACTGACTAGTCCTAGCTAAGTCTTATTGGCTCTGCTTTGTAGATGACTTTTGGTTTATCCCTAGGCTCTCTTAAAATTCTCTGTTCATCTTTGGTTTTGGCAAGTTTGATTATAATACATCTTGGTGACTTTCTTTTGGGATCTACCTTATGTGGGGTTTGATGAGCATCTTGAATAGAAATCTTCTCATCTTTCATGATATCAAGAAGGTTTTCTGCCAACAAATCTTCAACAATTCTCTCTGTATTTTCTGCCTTCCCCCACCCCCCATTCTGGTACTCCAGTCACTCGTAGGTTATTCCTCTTGATAGAGTCCCACATAATTCTTAGGGTTTCTTCATTTTTTAAATCCTTTTATCTGATTTTTCCTCAAATAAGTTGGTGTTAAGTGCTTTATCTTCAGTCTCACTAATTCTGACTTCCATTACCTCAGTTCAGCTCCTCTGATTTTCTATTGAGTTGTCTAATTCTGAAATTTTATTGTTAATCTTCTGGATTTCTGTTTGCTGTCTCTCTATGAATTCTTGCAGCCTGTTAAGTTTGTCATTATGCTCTTCTCTAATCTTCGTAAGTTCCTCTATGGCATGTTCTGCATTTTGCATGATATCTTTCCTAATTCTTGAAGAGTTCTGTATATTAATCTTTTCTATTTCACGTCCAGTAATTCCAAGAAATTCTCTCCCTCCAGAAAATTTCTTGATTCTCTATTTTGGGAGCTTGCTGAAGCCATCATGGTCTGCCTCTTTGTATGATTTGATATTGACTGTTGTCTCTGAGCTATCAATAAGTTATTATACTTATTTATTTTATGTTTGCTTACTGTGTCCTAGCTTCTTGTTTTGTTTTGTTTTGATATGCCCAAATAGGCTGCTTGTGTAAGCTAATTTGATTATTGGCATCTTTGAAGCTCTAATGTCTTGTCACCTGGTGGTTAGATCTGTTCCTAAGTATGTGAGCGCAGGATTCCATTTTCTTTTCTTGTTGGTACAAGGTAATCAGTCTCCAAGTATGTAGTGCAGGCATAGGTGATTGGTATAGGCACAGGTGTCTGGTTGCAGTAGCAGGTCACACACTGAGCAAGGCAGGGGGCTGATGGCTACCCCTCAGTTCCCTAGAGTGCATAGGTGGGTGGGTTTTGCAGCTGGACTATGAGCACCCAATGCTGTTGGCTGTAAAGACTGGGGGACACCACTTATTCTTGGACCCCTGTCACAGGAGGGTAGGTGGCATGGATGGAGCCACCAATCCTCAGGCCCCTGAAGTGGGTAGGTGAAGACCTTGCTTAATAGGCAGAGCAATGACAACTGTCACGAACCTGCCACTTCACAGCTGAAACAGTTGAAGTTAGACTTCAGGTATATACCCTGTTGTACTGTAGTAATGAGTGCCTAAACTGTTGAAATGGACCCACACAAGTCTATGCAGGGGTGAAAGGAACTCAAAGTCCATGGACCCTTTATGCTTGTGTCTACCCTGAGTTCCTGGTTTAGGGGAGAGGGCAGATTATTTTTTCCCCTGTTTGTTAATTTGTTCCCTCTCCAAGGCTGGACAAATGGCTCAAGGCAGGTGACGGGTCCCACTTCCTGCCCAGGGGACGCGGCAATTGCTGAAGCTGGTTCCGGACCTAGTGCAGAGCAGTGAGCAGGGAAGTAAGTAGGAAAGAGTCTTTTCCCAAAGGGTGTGTTTTCTATCCATGTGGTAGCCAGACGCAAGTATTTCTCTTTCGCCGATCAAGCGCTGCTTCTCACTGATTCTGGATGTCCGAGTAGACACTGTGCTGCTGGGTCTCCCCTGATGTGGAACATGCCTTCCAAGTGCCACCATCTGCCTCACCACGCACCTCAACTCCTCGCTGATTCTGAACCGTCTTTCCATCCCCTTGCCACTCAATCTGATTCCTCAGCGTTGCCTTTGATGTTCAGGGCTCCTAGGTTGTCATATATAATCGATTCACTTGTTTTTTTGGGTCTTTGTTGTAAGAGGGACCACCGGCAGCATCTGACTACTCTGCCATCTTGGTCCTGCCTCCTACGCTGCTCTTTATGTAATTCAGAAGTGATTAGGATCCACCCTATACTGGCATAATCTGATCAGTAGATTACATTACGTTAGATTACATTATGGTAGATGATTAGGTTACATTACATGACATCCACAGGTATAAACCAAAAAAAAAAACTTTTACTGTCTAGTCAATTCTGATTCATGGTGAGCCCATGTGTTACACAGTAGAACTACTCCAGAGCGTTTTCTTGGGTGTAATCTGTATAGAGACAGATTGTCAGGGCTTTCTTCTGCAGCACTTCTGGGTGAGTTTGAACTGTCAACCTCTAGGTTAGTAGCTGATCACAAACCACTTGAGCCACTCAGGGACCCTATCCTCAGATATAAGGTCCAGTATTTCAATACATACTTTGGAGGGGCATAATTCAATTTGTAACAAGCTGTCATCCTCCCCCTCAGTAAAACACAAGCCCAGCTACGTCACCCTTGTCTTTGCTGAAAGTAGAAACAAGTCAGAGCCCAATGCCTCTAAGATCTAAGGCCACGGCTAGCAATGTTTTGGTTTAAGATGCTGTGAATGTTACCTTCTGGAAGACTGCCCAGGGAAGCTCTCTGGCAGCACACCTGGCCACACCAGGTCTTGTGTGTGTACATTAACTTCCCTGTGTTAGCGCTGCTCCCCCTGATATTTTTTTCATTTGAAGTACAGGAGAGGAATCGGATATATTTCACAATTTAGTTGGTGACTCTCCAGCAATCTCACAGGCTTCAGTGATCTTTGAGAATTTTGACTCACTCACGTGGCAAGATTAGCTGTTGTTGTCGACTGGTGCCGTCCGGTCAGTTACAACTCTAGTAACAAAGTCTCCCCATCCTAGCTTCTAAGGAGCATTCTGGCTGTATTTACAAGACAGACTTGCTTGTTCTTTTGGAAATCCACAATATATAGGCATACCTGGTTTTATTGCACTTCGCTTTATTGCGCTTTGCAGATACTAAGTTTTTGAAAAATTGAAAGTTTGTGGCAACCTTGTGTCAAGCAAGTCTATCGGTACCATGTTTCCAACATCGTAAGCTCACTTTGTGTCTCTGTGTCACATTTTTGTAATTCAAACTTTTTCATTATTATTATATCTGTTATGGTGATCTGTGATGAGTGATCTTTGATGTTACTATTGTAATTGCTTTGGGGAGCCACAAACTGCACCCATAGAAGACGGTGAACTTAATAAATGTTGTGTGTGTTCTGACTGCTCCACCAACAGACCGTTCCCTCATCTCTCTCCCTCTGCTCTGGCTTCCCTATTCCCTGAGACACTACAATATTGAAATTAGGCCCATTAATAACTACAATGGCCGCTAAGTGTTCAAGTGAAAGGAAGAGTCCTACCTCTCTCACTTTAAATCAAGTTAGAAATGATTAAACTTTGTGAGCAATGCATGTTGAAAGCCTAGATAGGCTGAAATCTAGGCCACTTGCTTAGAACAGTTATCCAAGTTGTGAATGCAAATGAAAAGTTCTTGAAGGAAAATAAAAGTGCTACTCCAGTGAACACAAGAATGAGAAGAAAGTGAAACAGCCTTATTGCTGATATGTAGAAGCTTTAGTGGTCTGGATAGAAGATCAAACCATTTCCTTCAGCAGGGGCCTAATTCAGAGCAAAGCCCTAACTCTCTTCAATTCTGTGAAGGCTGAGAAAGGTGAGGAAGCTACAGAAGAAAACTTTGAAGCTAGCAGAGATAGTTCATGAGGTTTAAGGAAAGAAGCTGTCTCCATAACATAAAAGTACAAGGTGAAGCAGCAAGTGCTGATGTAGAAACTGCAGCAAGTTACCCAGAATATCTAGCTAAGATAATTGATGAAGGTAGCTACACTAAACAACAGATTTCAACGTAGACAAGAAAGTCATATATTGGAAGAAGATGCCATATAGGACTTTCATAGCTAGAGAGGAGAAGTCAACGTCTGCCTTCAAAGCTTCAAAGGACAGGCTGATGCTCTTCTTAGAGGCTAATGCAGCTGGTGACTTTAAGTTGAAGCCAATGCTCATTTACCATTCTGAAAATCCTAGGGAGGGCCCTTAAGAATTATGCTAAATCTACTCTGCCTGTGCTCTATAAATGGAACAACAAAGCCTGGATGACAGCACATCTGTTTACAACATGGTTTACTGAATACTTTAAGCCTACTGTTGAGACCTACAGATCAGAAAAAAGATTCCTTTCAAAATATTACTGCTCATTGACAATGCACCTGATCACTCAAGAGCTCTGATGGAGATGTACAAGGAGATTAATGTAGTTTTCTTGCCTGCTAACACAATATCCATTCTGCAGCCCACGGATCAAGGAATAATTTTGACTTTCAAGTCTTATTATTTAAGAAATACATTTCATAAGGCTATACTTGTCATAGATAAGGATTCCTCTGATGGATCTGGGCAGAGTAAATTGAAAACCTTCTGGAAAGGATTCACCATTCTAGATGATATTAAGAACATTATTGATTCATGGGAGGAGGTCAAAATATTAACATTAAGAGGAGTTTGGAAGAAGTTGATTCCAACCCTCATAGATGACTTTGAGGGGTTCAAGACTCCAGTGGAGGAAGTACCTGCAGATGCGGTAAAAATAGCAAGAGAACTAGAATTAGAAGTGGAGACTGAAGATGTGACTGAATTGCTGCCATCTCACGATAAAAGCTTAACTGATGAGGAGCTGTTTCTTATGGATAGGTAAAGAAAGTGGTTTCTTGAGATGGAATCTACTCCTGGTGAAGATACTGTGAACGTTGTTCAAATGACAAAACAGGTTTTAGAATATTACTTAACTTAGTTGATAAAGCAGCAGCAGAGTTTGAGACGATTGACTCCGATTTTGAAAGAAGTTCTACTGTGGGTAAAATGCTATCAAACAGCATCGCATACTACAGAGAAATCTTTTGTGAAACAAAGAGTCAATCAATGTGGCAAACTTCACAGTGGCCTTATTTTAAGAAATTTCCCAGCCACCCCAGTTTTCAGCAATCACCACCCGGATCAGTCAGCAGCCATCAATATCAAGGCAAGACCCTCCACCAACAAAAAGATTACGACTGGCTGAGGCTCAGATGATGGTTCACAGTTTTTTTAGCAGTACAGTATTTTTTAACTAAGGTATGGGCATTTTTTTTTTTTAGATATAATGTTATTTAATACTTAATAGGCTACAGGATACACTACAGTATAGTGTAAACGTAACTTTACATGCACTAGGAAACCAAAAAAATTCATGTGACTCACTTTATTGCTATGTTCGCTTTATTGTGGTGGTCTGGAACCTAACAAGCAGTATCTCCCCAGATATGCCTGTATTCAATATTCTTCACCAACACCATAATTCGAGGACATTAATTCTTCTTGGGTCTTCCTTATTCATTGTCCAGTTTTAGAATGTATATGAGGAGATTGAAAATACTATGGCTTGGGTCAGGCGCACCTTAGTTCTCAAAGTGACATCTTTACTTTTTAACACTTCAAAGACGTCTTTTGCAGCAAGTTTGCCCGGTGCAATGCGTCTTTTGATTTCTTGACTGCTGCTTTCATGGGAGCTGATTGTGAATCCAAGTAAAATGAAATCCTTGACAACGTCAGTTCTTTCCATTTATCATGATGTTGTTTA
>NW_004444137.1:28156-29334 GCF_000243295.1 Trichechus manatus latirostris | reverse complement strand
CAACTTGAATTTGCATAGGAGCAATTGATGGTTGGCCCCTGGCCTTGTTCTGACTGATAATATTGAGCTTCTCCATTGTCTCTTTCCACATATGTATTTGATTTGATTCCTGTGTATTCCATCTAGTAAGGTCTACGTGTATAGTTGCAGTTTATGTTCTGAAAAAAATACTTCAGATGAATAGGTCAGTGGTCTTGCAAAATTCTATCATGGGATCTCTGGCATTATTTCTATAGCCAAGGCCATAGTCTCCAATTATCGGTCCTTCTTCTTTGTTTCCAGCTTTTGCATTCCAATCACCAATAATTGTCAGTGTATCTTGATTGCATGTTTGATCAATTAGAGACTGCATAAGTTGGTAAAAATCTTCAATTTCTTCATCTTTGGCATTAGTGGTTGGTACATATATTTGAATAATAGTCATACTAACTGACCTTCCTTGTGTTGTTGTTAGGTGCCATCATGTTGGTTCTGACTCATAGTGACCCTATGTACAAGAACAAAACACTGCAGGGTCCGCTACATCCTCACAATCATTGCTATGTTTGAGCTCATTGTTCCATCCACTGTGTCAATCCATCTCTTTGAGGGTCTTCCTGTTTTCCACTGACCCTCTACTTTACCAGTAATGATGTCCTTCTCCAAGGACAGGTCTCTCCTGATAATATGTCCAAAGTATGTGAGATGAAGTTTTGCCTTCCTTGCTTCTAAGGAGCATTCTGGCTGTACTTCTTCCAAGATAGATTTGTTCATTCTTCTGGCAGTCCATGGTGTATTCAGTATTCTTGCCAACACCACAATTCAAAGGTGTCAATTTTTCTTTGGTCTCCCTTATTCATTGTCCAGCTTTCACATGCATATGAGGTTATTGAAAATACCATGGCTTGGCTTAGGCACATCTTTGTTCTCAAAGTGACACCTTTGCTTTTCAACACTTTAAGAGGTCTTTTGCAGCAGATTTGCCCAATGCAATACGTCATTTGATTTCTTGACTGTTACTTCCATGAATGTTGATTGTGGATCCAAGTAAAATGAAATCATTGTCAACTTCAATATTTTCTTCCTTGATCATGATATTGCTTATTGACCCAGTTGTGAGGATTATTGTTTTCTTTCTGTTGAGCTGAAATCCATACTGAAGGCTATAGTCTTTGATCTTCATCAGTAAGTGCTTAAGT
>NW_004444137.1:25682-26781 GCF_000243295.1 Trichechus manatus latirostris | reverse complement strand
CTACAGATAAATTTCCAAAGAATGAATGACAGATCCTATAGTGTTATCAGTATTTTCTTGAAAGGGTCTTCATTTTCTTTTCCCTCTTGAGCCCTTGTGGGTAAACATAGCAGATGTGCTTTTGGTTTTGTTTTTTGCTTGTTTTTATCTTATGTGTAAGTAAAATAAGGTCAGTTTTATTTTCCATTGGAATACCTTTTTTTCTTATATCAAAGATGAGCTATAAAAACCCATTGCAGATTCAGGGGAAAATTTTAAAAGATGTAAGAAAATGTTGCAAAATTGCAAAGCAGATATACATGAATAAAACTGGGGAAACTCTTAGGAAATTATGAATAAATTTTATTATTTTCATCTTGCTAAACCCAATCAAATTATAAAGTTAAATTAGCTGAATTTACTAAACTGCATGTTCATTTTACTGAGCTTTACAGGATAGACGAGAGGTAAACTGATAATTACTCGCCCCATGGGCCTAAAAAAACAAGCTCCAGTGAGTCAGAATAAGTAAATTATGAAGCAGTCTGACTCAATCACACCATATAAACCGTTTCTATGTTTAGCCACTGGATATAATCTCTCCAGAACTAATTCATGGTTCAAATTACAGTTATCATCAAATATCATTATTTCATTGTGCAGGTCACTTAAAGCCACTTTGAGGCCTTGGTGGTTAAGTGGTAGAATTCTCACTTTTCGTGTGTGAGACACGGGTTCAATTTCTGGCCAATGCACCTCAAGTGCATTCACTCATCTGTCAGTAGAGGCTTGTGTGTTGTTATGATGCTGAACAGGTTTCAGTGGAGCTTCTGTACTAAGACAGACTAGAAAGAAAGTCCTGGCAATCTACTTCTGAAAATCAGCCACAAGTCAAGAGCCGATTCAAAGGCAGCTAACAACAACAACAAAGTCCATTCCAGCTTCTTGTCAATATTCTCATAAAATTTAAAATAACCTGTTGTGAACCCTGAGAGTAATATAATGCAGCTCTATCCTTGCTCGAGTTTTTCAAATAATGATATAATATGAGGCAGTGATTTCAATGGAAAGATAAATATCTTTTCTTTGGAAAGTAGATTATGTGTTATAGATGTGTTCT
>NW_004444137.1:2581-3562 GCF_000243295.1 Trichechus manatus latirostris | reverse complement strand
TTTTTCAAATCCTGATGCTCAGGCCCCACCCACAGATTCTGATTTATTGGTCTAATGTGCAGCCATGATAGAGGAACACTGGCAGAACTAATGGTATTGATACATTAGCACATTTACAACTGGAGATTTCAAGTAGTCCACATTCCATATAAATGAACATCATAAATATTCCTGCAGCACTTTTACTAATAGGTATTGACCATTTCACATCATGTAATTGTATTTTAAAAGTTTGTCAAAAAAGAAGTATCTTAAAAGAATTGTATTACAATGTATACATTTTTAGTTCCATTAACAATAGCATTTAATTACTCTATGATGTTGCTAAATATTGTAACTTTTAAAATAATTTCAGCCAGTCTGCTTATTAACTTGATGTGCACAAGGTTGCACAGATACGTATATATGCTGTGTTTCTATCTGAAAATATTACCTGAATTCCAAATATAACATGCTTTCATCATCTTAAATTTGATTTGAACAATTAAGAATTAACAATTAAACAATTTGAAACTTTTATTGTTCTTCTTAGGTATATATTTGTGTCACCATAGATTTGACATTCATTCTTTACTCATATGATCCTTTGAACAGAAGGGATGCTTTTTGGAAAAAAGGCAGAAAACTGCTGTCTCTTAAGATTCTTCTGTTGTTGGTTTCCAGTAAGTTGGCTCTGCCTCATGGTGGTCCCGCGTATAACAGGTCGAGACTTCGCCCAGTCCAGCGTCCACTTCAGATCTTCAGTGTGCTTGAGCCCGTCGTTGTGTTTACTGTGTCTTTCAGTGTCTTCCAACCTGGGGGGCTCATCTTTAAGGACTATTATCAGACAATATTCTGTTGTGATGTATAATATTTTCATTGGCTAATTTTCAGAAGTAGATCATCAGGCCTTTTTCCTTTCATAAGATTACAGAAATGCAGAAACACAGTGTGTTATAATGCTACTTAGAGTCCCTGGGTGGAGCAAATGGTTAAGTGCTC
>NW_004444137.1:0-1358 GCF_000243295.1 Trichechus manatus latirostris | reverse complement strand
TTGAGCTGTGGTCCTACCCTCTTAACAATGCTTCACAAGCTTTGTTTCAGAGGACTCCAGGGCTGTGCTTTATGTGGAAACCTGTGCTGTGGTCCCTGTACTGAATTTCTGCTGACATTTATAAAACAAAAGAGGACATCCTTCTCGTTCACTTTTGCTGAGGTCTCCGTCATTCCAGGAGCCAGAACCATTTGGCCAAAGCTAAACAGCCTTTTCTTTGTTAGATGGTCAATTCAATGCATTCATAGACTAAAAATGACTCTTCGTTGTATTGCTTTTCTATTTGACTCTTAAATCAGTTTGTTTACATTTTAGATTTGAATTTGGAGTATCAGCTATGAAATTTTGGCATTGAATTTTAGTTGTGGATCAGAACATTCATACATAATACGATGTATTGATGATTATGATCTAGTAATAATAGTGAATAATAGTTAACAGACACTGTTCTCACATGAGGTGTGTCTGCTTTCTAACTACATTTGTGACCCGCGTTAAGCACAACTTTTTCATGCTGCAAATTTACCCTTTAGCCACATCTGTAACATATGAAAGAAACCTAAGTGTTAACTTACTTTCCTCAAATATGGAGCGATTAAGTCAGTTTTACTTAGCAGTTCTGTGATCATCTTTTCTGGAAGGTTATCACAACATTCTTTTGATTTCTTGTCACTGTATTTTCACTTACTAGGAAAAGAAGGTCACATTTGGAACAAAGCTGTCCATTTCTCTTTCTAATATTTTAACTGTTCCGGGCAAAAACTTTCCTGAAGTAGGTACCTTCTCATGTAGATACTATTTGGAATATCAGTGGAAGGATACTTATCCTAAGGACACACACACACACACACACACACACAAAATAATAATAATAAAACAAAAAACAAAAACAAAAATGGTTGTTATCAACTTGATTCCAACTCATGACAAGCCCATGTATGTCAGAACTGTGATTCATAGGGTTCTCAGTAGTTGATCTTTCAGAAGTAGATCACTAGGTGTTTCTTTCCAGAAGCCTCTGGTGGGCTTCAATGTCCAATCTTTTGGTTGGCAATGAGTACGTTCACTGTTTGCAGCATCCAGGGACCCCTACCCTAAGGACAGATGTAGGTTATATGATTCAAATCTAATCTAGTTGCGATTCTAGGATCATGGAATCCATTTCCAACAGAGCGCCCAAAAGCAACATATGCTGTTAATTAGTCCTTTCTATATGAGGGTATATTCACCCACCGGAGGAGCAAATAATTAGTATTAACTATAGGAATAGTCAATTATATGACCTGCCAATTTGCATTCAATAAGCCAATTATAGAAAAAAGTGCTACAGTCTCCATTCCCAACTGCCATGTGCCTGT
>NW_004444136.1:4557457-4571613 GCF_000243295.1 Trichechus manatus latirostris | reverse complement strand
CAGCATTCCGGGAGGCATTCTGTGCTGCGAGGCTGAGAATACCGCTTTACAGACCGTATCGCTAAAGAAGAAGAGAAACAGCGTTTCTCCAATTCTGGAACACGAATGAGGCAAAACCATAGTTGTGCTGTGTAAAAACTTTGTTAGCAGCAAGTGTAAGTTCCCAATTCACCACATGAAAGAGAAAGCCAAATACAGCGTTCTGCTTCATGCTGCTTAACTGATTCTACTGAAGTTTTCTGTTTTGTTATAAGAAAGAGTCCGCCCACCAGAAGCTGCTTTCTCAAATGTTCTCTCAGTTGGAGAAGACTGGAGAGTGCCTGCCTTGCAAGTAGTTGAATCCCCTGGTTTTCAAAGGGAACTTTGCATAACAGGGAATGAAGGTACTTTTGGCTTTCAGATCAAAATAGGCAGAATGTTTGCCTTCAGCTAGAGGATGGCGGAAGAGGTTCAGTTTTGCTGACCAAACCTTGTGCGCTTAATGCGAGCATGTAGCTTCTTCCCTGCGAAAAAGAGAAAGCAAGAGCCTGTTGCTCTCTGCCTGGGGTTTGAGAATGAATCACTTACTGTGTTTGAAAATCCTTCTGTCTTAAATGCCTAAGGAAGTTGCCTGTGCATTGTCTACCTGAATTAAGTGTATGACTTTTCTCCCTTTCAAGTAGTTGAAGCCGTTCAGGGTTTCCAGCATTCTGGGAGGCCTTGTGTGCTGCACGCCGGATTAGAACGCTATCCAGACGATATCCCTAAAGGTGAAGAGAAACTGTGTTTCTCCCCTTCTGATACACGACCGAGGCTGAGCCGCCGTTTTGCTGAGTAAAAACTATGTTAGCAAAAGTGTAAGTTCCCTGTTCACCACATGAAAGAGAAAGCAAAATACAGTGCTCTGCTTCACGCTGCTCAACTGAAGCTACTGAAGTTTTCAATTTTCTTTGAAGAAACAGTCCACCGACCAGAAGCTGCTTTCTGAAATGTTCGTTGAGTCGGAGAAGACTGGAGAGTGCCTGCCTTGCAAGTAATTGAATCCCCTGGTTTGCAAAGGGAACTTTGCATAACAGGGAGTGAAGGAAGTTTTGGCTATCAAAGCAAAACAGGCAGAGTGTTTGCTTTCAGTTAGAGGATGGCAGAAGAGGTTCAGTTTCGCTGACTAAACCTTACATGCTTAATCCGAGCACGTAGCTTCTTCCCTGCCAGAAAGTGAAAGCAAGAGCCTGTTGCTCTTTGTCTGGGGATTGAGAATGAATCACTTACTGTGTTTGAAAATCCCTCTGGGTTAAACGCCTAAGGAATTTGCCTGTGCATTGTCTACCTGGATAAAGTGTATGACTTTTCTCCCTTTCAAATACTTGAAGCCATTCTGGGTTGCCAGCATTCCGGGAGGCCTTCTGCGCTGCACGCCTGAGAATAATGCTCTACAGACGAAATCCCTAAAGGAGAAGAGAAGCGACGTCTCTCCCCTTCTGAAACACAATCGAGGCTGAGCCGCAGTTTTGCTGAGTAATACTATGTTAGCAACAAGTGTTAGCTCCCTTTTAAACGCATGAAAGAGAAAGCAAAATACAGTGTTCTCCGTCAAGCTGCTTATCTGAAGATACTGAAGTTTTCAATTTTCTTCGAAGAGACAGTCCACCCACCAGAAGCATTTCTGAAATGTTCTCTCAGTGGGAGAAGACTGGAGAGTGCCTGCCTTGCAAGTAAATGAATCCCCTGGCTTTCAAAGGGAACTTTGCCTACCAGGGAATGAAGGTACTACTGGCTTTGAAAGGAAAACAGGCAGATTGTCTGCCTTCAGCTAGAGGACAGCAGAAGAGGTTCAGTTTTGCTGACTCAACCTTGTGTGCTTAACACGAGCATGTAGCTTCTTCCCTGACTGAAAGAGAAAGCAAAAGCTTGTTGCTCTCAGATTGGGGAGGAAGGCAGAACGATTCACTTTCTGTGTTTGAAAATCCCTCTGCGTTACAGCCTAAGAGTTGTCTGTGCATTGTCCACCTGGATAAAGTCTATGACTTTTCTCCCATTCAAGTAGTTGAAGCCGTTCAGGGTTTCCAGCATTTCCGGAGGCATTGTGTGCTGCGCCACTGAGAATACCGCTTTACAGACGGTATCGCTAAAGGAGAAGAGAAACCGCGTTCTCCCATTCTGGAACACGAATGAGGCAAAACCGGAGTTGTGCTGCATAAAAACTTTGTTAGCAGCAAGTGTAAGTTCCCAATACACCACATGAAAGAGAAAGCAAAATACAGCGCTCTGCTTCAAGCTGCTTCACTGAATCTACTGAAGTTTTCAGTTTTGTTTGAAGAAAGAGTGCGCCCAAAACAAGCTGCTTTCTCAAATGATCTCTCAGTGGGATAAGGGCTGGAGAGTGCAGGCCTAGCAAGTATTTGAATCCCCTGGTTTTCAAAGTGAACTTTACATACCAGGGAATGAAGGTACTACTGGCTTTGAAAGGAAAACAGGCAGATTGACTGTCTTGAGCTAGAGGACGGCAGAAGAGGTTCAGTTTTGCTGACTAAAGTTTGTGTGCTTAACAGGAGCATGTAGCTTCTTCCCTGCCTGAAAGAGAAAGCAAGAGCTTCTTGCTCTCAGATTGGGGAGGAAGGGAGAACGATTCACTTTCTGTGTTTGAAAATCCCTCTGTGTTACATGCCTAAGAAAGTTCTCTGTGCTTTGTCTACCTGGATAAAGTGTATGACTTTTCTCCCTTTCAAGTAGTTGAAGTCGTTCAGGGTTTCCAGCATTCCTTGAGGCATTCTGTGCTGCACGGCTGAGAATACCGCTTTACAAACGGTATCGCTAAAGGAGAAGAGAAACCGCATTTCTCCCATTCTGGAACACGAATGAGGCAAAACCATAGCTGTGCTGCGTAAAAACTATCTTAGCAGCAAGTGTAAGTTCCCAATATACCACATGAAAGAAAAAGCAAAATACAGCATTCTGCTTCAAGCTGCTTAACTGAATCTACTGAAGTTTTCAGTTTTGTTAGAAGAAAGAGTGCGCCCACAACAAGCTGCTTTCTCAGATGTTCTGTCAGTGGGAGAAGGCTGGAGAGTGCAGGCCTAGCAAGTATTTGAACGCCCTGGTTTTCAAAGGAAACTTCGCATAAGAAGAATGACGCTGTTACTGGCTTTCAAAGCCAAACAGGCAGATTGTTTGCCTTCAGCTAGAGGACAGCAGAAGAGGTTCAGTTTTCCTGACTAAAGCGTGTGTGCATAACACGAGCATGTAGCTTCTTCCCTGCCTGAAAGAGAGAGCAAAAGCTAGTATCTCTCAGTCTGGGGAGGAAGGGAGAACGATTCACTTTCTGTGTTTGAAAATCCCTCTGTGTTGCATGCCTAAGAAAGTTGCCTGTGCATTGTCTACCTGGATAGTCTATGACTTTTCTCCCATTCAAGTAGTTGAAGGCTTTCAGGGTTTCCAGCATTCCGGGAGGCATTCTGTGCTGCGCGGCTGAGAATACCGCTTTACAGACGTTATCGCTAAAGGAGAAGAGATACCGCGTTTCTCCCATTCTGGAACAAGAATGAGGCAAAACCGTAGCTGTGCTGCATAAAAACTTTCTTAGCAGCAAGTGTAAGTTCCCAATTCACCACATGAAATAGAAAGCAAATATAGCTCTCTGCTTCAAGCTGCTTAACTGAATCTACTGAAGTTTTCAGTTCTGTTAGAAGAAAGAGTGCGCCCACAACAAGCTGATTTCTCAAATGTTCTCTCAGGGGAAGAAGTCTGGAGAGTGCAGGCCTAGCAAGTATTATATCCCCTGGTTCTCAACGGGAACTTTGATTAAGAAGAATGAAGCTATTACTGGCTTTCGAAGCCAAACAGGCAGATTGTTTGCTTTCAGCTAGAGGACAGCAGACGAGTTTCAGTTTTGCTGACTGAAGCTTGTGTGCTTAACACGAGCATGTAGCTTCTTCCCTGCCTGAAAGAGAAAGCAAGAGCTTGTAGCTCTCAGTCTGGGAGGAAGGGAGAACGATTCACTGTCTGTGTTTGAAAATCCCTCTGTGTTATATGCTTAAGAAAGTTACTTCTGCATTGTCTACCTGGATACAGTGTATGACTTTTCTCCCATTGAAGTAGTTGAAGCCGTTCAGGGTTTCCAGCATTCCGTGAGGCATTCTGTGCTGCGCGGCTGAGAATACCGCTTTACCGAAGGTATCGCTAAAGGAGAAGAGAAACCGCGTTTCTCCCATTCTGGAACAAGAATGAGGCAAGGCCGCAGTTTTGCTGAGGAAAAACTATGTTAGCATCAAGTATTAGTTCCCAATTCTCCGCATGAGAAAGAAAGCCAATACAGCGTTCTCCTTCAAGCTGCTTTACTGAATGCACTGAAGTTTTCAGTTTTGGTAGAAGAAAGAGTCCACCCACTGTCAGCTGCTTTCTCAAATGTTCCCTCAGTGGGAGAAGACTGAAGAGTGCCTGCCTTGCAAGTATTGGAATCCCCCGGTTTTCAAAGGGAAATTTGCATAACAGGGACTGAAGGTACTTTGGCATGCAAAGACAAACAGGCAGATTGTTTGCCTTCCACTAGAGGATGGCAGAAGAGTATCAGTTTTGCTGACTAAACTTTGTGTGCTTAACGCAAGCATGTAGCTTCTTCCCTACCGGAAAGAGAAAGCAAGAGTCAGTTGCTCTCAGTCTGGGGATGAAGTGAGAAGGATTCACTTACTGTTTGAAAATCTCTCTGTGTTACCTGACTAAGAATGTGGCCTGTGCATTGTCTACCTAGATAAAATGTATGACTTTTCCCCTTTCAAGTAGGTGAAACCATCAGGATTTAGAGCATTCCGGGAGGTATCTTCTGCTGCACAGCTGAGAATACCGCTTTACAAACGGTGTCGCTAAACAAGAAGAGAAACCACATTTCCCTCTTTGTGGAATACGAATGACTCTCAGCCACCCTTTTTCTGAGTAAAGGCTATGTTAGCAGCAGGTTTAAGTTCTCATTCAGCGCATGAAAGAGAAAGCAATATACAGCGTTCTCCTTCAAGCTGCTTACCTGAATCTATGGAAGTTTTCCATTTTGTTGGAAGAAACTCTCTGCCCACCACCAGCTGCTTTCTGAAATGTCCTCTCAGTTGGAGAAGACTGCAGAGTGCCTGCCTTGCAAGTATTTGAATCCCCTGGTTTTGAAAGGGAACTTTGCATAAGAGGGAAAGAAGGTACTTTTGGCATTCAAAGCCAAAGAGGGAGATTCTTTGCCTTCAGCCAGAGGATGGCAGAAGAGGTTCTGTTGCGCTGACTAAACCTTGTGTGCTTAACGCGATCATGTAGCTTCTTCCCTGCCAGAAAGAGAAAGCAAGAGCCATTTGCTCTCAGTCTGGGGATGAAGTGAGAAGGATTCACTGACTGTGTTTGAAAATCCCTCTGTGTTACATGCCTAAGAAAGTTGTCTGGGCATTGTTACCTGAATAAACTGTATGACTTTTCTCCCTTTCAAGTAGGTGAGGCCATTCAGGGTTTACAGCATTTCGGGAGGCATTCAGTGCTCTGCAGCTGAGAATATGGTTTTACAGAGGGTATCGCTAAAGGAGAAGAGAAACCACATTTCCCCCGTTCTGGAGCACGAATGAGGCAAGGCTGCCGTTTTCCTGAGTAATGGCTATGTTAGCAGCAAGTGTAAGTTCCCAATTCAGTGCATGAAAGAGAAAGCAAAATAGTGTTCTCCTTGAAGCTGCTTAACTGAATCTAAGGAAGTCTTCAGTTTTTTAGAAGAAACTGTCCGCCCACCACCAGCTGCTTTCTCGAACGTTCTCCTAGTTCTAGAAGACTGCAGAGTGCCTGGCTTGCAGTTACTTGAAACCCTGGTTTTCAAGGGAACTTTGCATAAGAGAATGAAGGTACCTTTGGCATTCAAAGCCAAACAGGCAGATTGTTTGCCTTCAGCCAGAGGATGGCAGAGGAGGTTCAGTTTGCTTACTAAACCTTGGGTGCTTAATGGGAGCATGTAGCTTCTTCCCTGCCAGAAAGAGAAAGCAAAAGCCTGTTGCTGTCAGTCTGGGGATGAAGTGAGAAAGAGTCACTGACTGTGTTTGAAAATCCCTCTGTGTTACATGCCTAAGAATGTTGTCTCTGCATTGTCTACCTGGATAAAGTGTATGACTTTTCTCCCTTTCAAGTAGGTGAAGCCATTCAGGGTTTCCAGCATTCCGGGAGGCATTCTGTGCTCCGCGGCTGAGAATACCGCTTTACAGAGGGTATCACTAAAGAAGAAGAGAAGCCGCTTTTCTCCCGTTCTGGTATAGTATCGCGGCAGAGCCGCTGTTTTGCTGAGTAAAGGCTATGTTAGCAGCAAGTGTAAGTTCCCAATTCACCGCATGAAAGAGAAAGCAAAATACAGCGTTCTCCTTCAAGCGGCTTAAGTGAATCTACTGAAGTTTTCGGTTTTGTTAGAAGAAACAGTCCGACCACCACTGGCTGCTTTCTCAAACGTTTCCTCAGTGGGATAACACTGGAGAGTGCCTGCCTTGCAAGTATTTGAATCTCCTGGTTTTCAAAGTGAACTTTGCATTACAGGGAATGAATGTTCCTTGGCATTCAAAGCAAAACAGGTAGATTGTTTGCCTTCAGCTAGAGGATGGCAGAAGATGTTGAGTTTTGCAGACTAAAGCTTGAGTGCTTAATGCGAGCAGGTATCTTACTCCCTGCCAGAAAGAGAAAGCAAAATACAGCTGCTCTGAGTCTGTTGGATGAAGTGAGAAGGATTCACTTACTGTGTTTGAAAAGCCCTCTGTGTTTCATGCAGAGGAACGTTGCCTGTGCATTGTCTAACTGGGTAAATGGTTTGCCTTTTCTCCCGTTCGAGTACCCGAAGCCCTCCGCGGTTTCCAGCTTCCGGGAGGCACTCTGCGCTTTGAAGTCTAGAATGCTGCCTTACAGTCATTATCCTTGAAGGAGAAGAGAAAGCGCCTTTCTCCTGTTCTGTAATACGACAGCGGCAGCTCTGTAGGTTTACTACCTGAACACTATGTAAGCAGCACGTGCGTGTTCCGGATTCACTGCATGAAAGAGAAAGAGAAATTCATTGTTCTCCTTCAAGCAGGTTAACTTAAGCAACTGAGTTTTTAAGTTTTGATGGAACAAACAGTCGTCACACCACCAGCTGCGTTCTCTCAGTGGGATAAGACTGGCTAGTGTCTGTCTTCCAAGCACTTGAATCCCCTGGTTTTCAAAGGGAACTTGTCATTACAGGGAATGAAGGTATCTTTGACATTCTAAGCTAAACAGGTAGATTGTTTGCCTTCAGCTATAGGATGGTAGCAGTGATTCAGTTTTACTGACTAAAGCTTGTGTGTTTAACACGAGCAGGTATCCTATTCCTTGCAAGAAAGAGAAACCAAAAGACAGTGGCTCTTAGTATGAGGGATGAAGTGAGAAGGATTCACTTACTGTGTTTGAAAAGCTCTCTGTTTTACTTGCACAGGAATGTTGCCTGTGCATTTTCTATCTGGGTAAAGCTTTTGCCTTGTCTTTCTTTTGAGTACCTGAGGGTGTGTGTGGTTTTCAGCTTTCCGGGAGGCACGCTGTACTGCTGGCCAAGAAGGTGGCCTCAGCCGGTATGTTTGAAGGAGAAAAGAAAGCGCCTTTCTCCCGTTCTGATATATGACAGCAGTAGAGATGTAGTTTTGCTAAGTAAACACTATGCTAGCAGGATGTGCATGTTCTCAGTTCACTGCATGAAAAAGAGAGCAGAATGCAGTGTTCTCCTTGAAGCTTGGTAACTTGAGTTATCAGTTTTGATAAAACTCGGTCCTAACACCATCTACAAGCTTTCTCAAGCGTTTTCTCAATGGAATAAGACTGGCGATTGCCTCCCTTGTAAGTACTGGAGAGCCCCCTTGGTTTGCAAAGGGAACTTTGCTTTACGCAAATGCAGGTACCTTTCGCGTTCTGGAAAGAAGAAGCAGATTGTTTCACCTAGAAGGGGGCAGAAGTGATTCAGTTTTGCTCAGTAAACTTTTATTGGTTAGCTGGTACATGTTTCCTATTCTCCGCAATAAAGAGAAACCAAAAGACAGTTGCTGTCCATCTGCTGGATGAAGGGAAAAGGATTCACTTACTGTGATTGAAAATCCCTATGTGTTACATGCCCAAGAATGTTGCCTGTGCATTGTCCACCTGGGTAGAGTTTGACTTTTGTCCCTTTCAGGTAGGTGAAGTCCTGAGAATTTTACTGCTTTCCGAGGGGCACTTGGTGCTGCGTGACCGTGAATGCAGCCTTACCGATGGTATGTTTGAAGGAGAAAAGAAAGAGAATTTTTCTCGTTCTGCTCTTCGACAGCAGTAGGGAAGTAGTTTTCTACATAAACACTATGTTAGCAGGAAGTGCATGTTCCCAATTCACTGCATGAAAGAGAGAGCAAAATACATTGTTCTCATTGAAGCTGGTTAACTTAAATTCTCAGTTTCGATAAAACCGGGTCCTCACAACATCTACACGCTTTCTCAAGTGTTTTCTAAGTGGGAGAAGAGTGGTGAGTGTCTCCCTTTCAAGTACTTGACTTCCCTGTTTTTCCAAGAGTACTTTGCATTACAAGGAATTAGGGTACCTTTCGCATTCTTGGAAGAAAAAGCAGGTAGTTTTGCATGCAGCTAAAGGAGGCAGAAGTGGTTCAGTTTTGCTGAGTAAATCTTGTGTAGTATGTGCGTGCATGTTTCCTATTCACTGCAAGAAAGAGAAACCAAACCACAGTTACTCTCAGTCTGGGGGTTGAAGGGAGAAAGATTCACTTATTGTGGTTGAAAATCCCTGTGGGTTACATGCCGAAGAATGTTGCCTGTGCATTGTCTACCTGGGTAAAGAGTTTGACTTTTCTCCCTTGTGAGTACTTGAAGCCCTGCGGGGTTTACAGCTTTCCTGGATGCACTCTGTGCTGTGCGGCTGAGAATGTGGCCTTACAGAAAGTATGTCTGAGGGAGGAAAGAAAGAACGTTTCTCCCATTATGCTCTTCGACGGCAGTAGGGATGCAGTTTTGCTAAGTAAACACTATGTTAGCAGGACGTGCATGTTCCCAATTCACTGCATGAAATGAGAGCAAAATACAGTGTTCTCATTCAAGCTGGTTAAGTTCTCAGTTTTGATAAAACTTGGTCCTCACAGCATCTATAAGCTTTCTCAAGCATTCTCTCAATGGGACAAGACTGGTGAGTGTTTCCCTTTCAAGTACTTGAATTCCCTGGTTTTCAAAGGGAACTTTACATTATAGAGAATGACGGTACCGTTCCCATTCTAGGAAGAACAAGCCAATTGTTTCGCCTTCAGCTAGAGGATGGCAGAAGTGGTTTAGTTTTGCTGAGTAAACCTTGTGTGTTAATGGCCTGCATGTTTCCTATTCTCAGCAAGAAAGAGAAACCAAAAGACAGTTGCTCTCCATCTGCTGGATGAAGTGAGAAGGATTCATTTACTGTGGTGGAAAATCCCTCTGTGTTACATGCCCAAGAATGTTTCCTGTACATTGTCTACCTGGGTGAAGAGTTTGACTTTTCTCCACTTCCAGTACATGAGGCCTGCAGGCTTTACAGCTTTCCAGGAGGCACTGTCTGCTGCACGGTTGAAAATGCGGCCTTATAGACGTTGTGTCTGAAGGAAGAAAGAAAGCATGTTCCTCCAGTTCTGGTATACAATGGCAGTAGAGATGTATTTTTGCTAAGGAAACACTATGTTAGCAGGACTTGCATGCTGTCACTTCACTGCATAAAATAGGAAACAAAATACAGTGTTCTCATTCAAGTTTGTTAACTTCATAAATTAAGTCATCAGTTTTGAGAAAACGCATTTCCCACACTATTGACAAACTGTCTCATACATTCTCTGAATGGGAAAATAATGTTAAGCTTCTTCATTTTAAGTACTTGAATCTCCCATGTTTTGAGATGTTGCTGCAGGGAACTTTGTGCTATCACCAATGTGTGTTTCACATTCTATGAGGAAGAAGGCAGATTGTTTCCCTTTGAACTAAGGGACTGCAAAATGTTGTTACATGGTTCATATTCACTGCAAAAAATAGAAACCAAACTACAGTTTCTCTCATTCTGGTGGAATCAGTCAGAAGGATTAACTTACTCTGTTAGAAAACCCTGTGTGTTACATGCACAAGAATGTTGCCTATACATTCTCCACCTGGGTAAAGACTTTAACCTTTTTCCCATTCGAGTACATGAAACCATGCAGTGTATAAGTGTTTTCTGGAAGCACTTGTGCTGCCTGACTGAGAATGTGCTTTACGGATGGTACTTGAAAAGAAGAAAACTATGCGAGTTTCAGCCATCCAAAGATAAGGCAGCAAGAGAGACGTCGTTTTGCTAAGTAAACACTATGTTCCCAATTCACTGCATGAAAGAAAAAGCAAAATACAGAGTTCTCATTCAAGTTGGTTAACTTAATCAATTAATTAAGCTATCAGTTTTGAGAAAACAGTTTTCTCACACGAGCCACAAACTGTCTCATACATTCTCTGAATGGGAAAAGAACATCAAGCTTCTCCCTTTCCAGAACTTGAGTTCCCTGAGTTTTCAAATGTTTCCTAAGGGAACACAAGTTTCGCATTTTATGAAGAAGAAGGCAGATTGTTTCCCATTCAATGAAAGGACTACAAAAGCGATCTAATTTTGCTGACTAAAACTTGTGCTTTAAGGACGTGCGCGTTTCCTATTCACTGGAAGAAAGAGAAACCGAAATACAGTTTCTCTCCTTCGGGTGGAATCAGTAAGAAAGATTACCTTACTGTGTTTAAAAATCCCTTTGTGTTACATGCACCAGAATGTTGCATATACATTCTTTGCCTGGGTAAAGAGTTTATTTTCTCCCGTTGGATTACATGAAGCCATGCGGGGTTTAAGTGTTTTCAGTAGGCACTCTGTGCTGTCCGGCTAACACTATGCCTCATGGACTGTACTTTGAAGGGAGAAAACAATTCGAGTTTCAGCAGTTCAAGTATACGGGAGGAACAGAGATGGCGTTTTGCTAAGTGAACATTGCGTTAGCAGAAAGTGCATACTCCCAATTCATTGCTTGATACAGAAAGCAAAATACAGTGTTCTCATTCAAATTGGTTAACTTAATCAATTGAGTAAGCTATCAATTTTGAGAAAAAACTGTTCCCACATGATTGACAAACTGGCACATACATTCTTGCAAGTACTTGAGTTCCCCGGGTTCTCAGATGTTTCTTAAGGGAACTTTGCATTACCGGGAATGAATGTACATTTCCATTCAAGGCAGAACAAGGTAGATTTTTCCCCATTCAACTAAAGGACTGTAAAAGCAATGTAGTTTTGCTGACTAAAACTTGTACTATAAGCCCAGGCATGTTTCCTATTCACTGCAAGAAAGAGAAAGCAAAATACAGTATCTCTCATTCTGGTGGAATGAGTCAGAAGGATTAAATTACTATGTTTAAAATCCCTGTGTGTTAAATGCACAAGAATGTTGCCTATACATTCTCCACCTGGGGCAAAGAGTTTAACCTTTCTTCAAGTATGTGAAACTATGCAGGGTTTAGGTGTTTTCAGTAGGCACCGTGTGCTACCTAGCCAACAAAATGCCTTATGGGCAGTATTTCGAAAGGAGAAAACAATGCGAGTTTCAACCGTTCAAATATACGGCAGCAACAGAGTTGTAGTTTTCCTAAGTAAACACTATGTTAGCAGAACATGCGTGTTCCCAATTCACTGCATGAAAGAGGAAGCAAAATACAGTGTTCTCGTTCAAGTTGGTTAAGTTAATAAATTAAGTCATCACTTTTGAGAAGAGACTATTCGCACACTATTGACAAACTGTTTCCAACATTCTCTGAAGCCACTAGATGGGGCTGAGATGGCACATAGTGCCAGGTAGTCAGGAGACAGGAAAAGGAGGAAAGTAGAGAGAGAGGAGAAACCGAGAAATGAAGAAAAACAAAAAAGAAGAAAGAGAAAAAAATGCCCTGAGGGATTCCACCTGCATGGAGGTGCGCACTGGAGAAGCTGTTCCCTAGCCAGTTGGCACTTCATAGCCTGTCAAGAAGAAGTGGAGATGGCACGTGGAAGGGAAAAATGTGTGTGAGAGAGAAGAAACAAAAAGAAGCTGAAAAAACCAACAACGGCATCTAAAAAATGGCCCTGAAGGAGCCGGCCAGTGTGGGCAGGGTGAATCCAAGTGGCACAGAGCCGATGCCTCCCTGGTTCAGTGACCATTGCCCACTGGAAGTGGCAGAGGCCAAGCACAGGGAAGAAGGGTGAGGGTGGGAAAGCATGTATTGCTGGTTACTGGGTGCTCTACCTCCTGCTGGGAGCTCCGTGAAGCTGCCTTCTAGTACTACCTGTCTTGCTGGTATCACTGGCTGAGGTGTCCAAGATGGTGAATCCGAGCCTCGTTAGTTGATAGGGGACCTCCACTCTGTATCTCTCCTGGCTCTCTGTTCTCTGTCAGTATCTTGTTCCATTTGGTGCTTGGTTGAGTTCTTTATCTCTTCATTTCATGCTTAGGGTTCCAGGATTGATGTTTTACTTACTTTTTCGGGTCTTTGCTGTGAAGGGATGGTGTGGTGCTTCTGTCTACAGCACAATGTTGGCTCCACCTCCTCACGTAAATTTCTCATGTGACCTTGCTGTAAGATATTTAATACTATGACTCTGGTTCAAAATGTAACGTTCTAGCCAAACCAAGTAGTTGAGACAAAGGTCATGAATATCCCATTGCCATAATTATGGGTATTATGATATAGCAGGTGCCATGCTTTGTGGAGGAAATACGTAGCTACATTGTCTTTAAGAAAAGAACTGCTGAATATTATTATACTATAAAATGATGAGTATAATTCTAACCATCATTTGCTTAAGATGCCGAGCAAAACAAGATGGAAAAACATGATTCCTGGGAGGAGAAAACATCACAAGTGCTACACAGGGAGATAGGCCCCAAGCCTGGAATTTTATGAGCACTTGGAGGTGTCACCTTGATCTTCACAAGCTTATTCATTATTTTGGCAAACTTAAAAACCTGAACCAAATCTGTTGCTGTCAAACCCATAGGGTTTCCAAGGAGCGCCTGGTGGATTTGAACTGCTGACTTTTTGGTTAGCAGCTGTAGCTTTTAACCACTACACCACCAGGGTTTCCAAAGATGAAGTGGAGGTGCCATGGATTGAACCAGGGACCTCGCACATGTGAAGCACATGCTCTACCACTGAGCTATACACCCTGATGAACAAACTTACAGCCACTTAATTTACCTATGTTTTGGAAAAAAGAAAAAAAAATCAACATCACAGTAGTAACAATCAGCTTGATATTTGGGTAAGTTTTTATACTTTCCCTTTGAAAAAGTCATTAGGATCTTTAAAGGGCCATCCTTTAATCATCTCAGGTTAAATTAATAAAGAGTAACACTAATGTAATTTTATAAATACCTTGGAAAAAATGTCTGCAAAAATGGATTTATTATAGGCAATAGATAAGTGGTATCTTGGATGAAGGGTGAGACAGTACACATTACAGGGGAAACTAGCACAACCTGTACAAGGAAAGGTCATGGAAACCCCATAGACACATCCAAACTCCCTGAGGGACTGAATTGCTGGGAGGAGGGCTCTGGGGACCATGGTCTCGGGGAACATATAACTCAATTGGCATGACAAGCTTATAAAGACAATGCTCTACATTCTACCTTGGTGAGTAGTGTCTGCGGTCTTAAAAGCCTGTAAGCAGCCATCTAAGATACTCCATTGGTCTCATCCCTTCAGGAGCAAGGGAGAATGAAGAGAACAGAATACAAGGAAAAGATTAGTCTGAAGGACTCATTGTCCACAGCTACCAAGGCCTCCACCGGACTGAGTCTAGTACAGCTATATGGTGCCTGGCTACCACCACTGACTGCTCTGACTAGGATCACAACAGAGGGTTATGAACAGAGCTGGAGAAGGATGTATAACAAAATTCTAACTCACAAAAAAAAAAAGACCAGATTTACTGGCCTAAAGGAGACTGGAGAAACCTCGAGAGTATGGTCCCCAGACACGCTTTTAGCTCAGTGGTGAAGTTACCTCCGAGGTTCACTGTTCAGCCTGGGAGTGGACAGCCCCGTGAAACCAAATGAGACTAACGAGGTACAGGAGTCCAGTGACAAGGGCCAGAAGGCAGAAGGGGACAAGGAAGCTGGTGATAGGGAACCCAAGGTTGAGTA